>NC_053436.1:48169821-48400892 GCF_007990345.1 Gossypium hirsutum | reverse complement strand
AACACATTCAGCCGTTTGCAACTAATTCATCATCGACTTTCTGAGCTTCACGAATTTGATGAATCAACAATGGTCTAGCCTTTAATTCTGCTACTAACACATTGTCGGATAGAACGGACAAGTGTACATTCATTGCTCGTAAAGCAAACAGTGCTTTACGACTCAAAGCATCCGCAACCACATTAGCCTTTCCTGGGTGATAGTCAATGACAAGCTCATAATCTTTTAACAACTCGAGCCAACGTCTTTGTTGCAAATTCAAGTCTCTTTGAGTCATCAAATATTTGAGACTTTTGTGATCCGAATATACATGGCACTTCTCACCAAATAAGTAATGTCGCCATATTTTCAAAGCGAATACAATGGTAGCTAGTTCGAGATCATGGGTTGGATAATTTTTCTCATGTGGCTTCAATTGTCTCGACGCATAAGCTACAACTCGACCTTCTTGCATCAATACACAACCCAACCCAAGTAAGGATGCATCACTATAAATGACAAACTCTTTGCCTGATTCGGGCTGCACTAGTACTGGAGCTTCAGTCAAATAAGTTTTCAGTTGATCGAAACTTTTCTGAAGTAGTTTCGTTATTGATATGGCTATCATCGAGAAACCCTTTACGAACCATCTGTAGTAACCAGCAAGTCCCAAAAAGCTCCGAACTTCAGTAATATTTCTCGGAGGCTTCCAGTTAAGTATGGCTGAAATTTTGCTCCGATCAACTCGAATACCCGATGCAAATACCACATGTCCCAAGAAGCTAACCTCTCTTAACCAAAACTCGCACTTACTGAACTTAGCATACAACTGCTTATCCCGTAAAATTTGCAACACTAATCCCAGGTGTACAGCATGATCGGTTTCATTTCTCGAATAGACCAAAATATCATCGATAAACACAACTAGAAACCGATCTAAATACGGCCTGAAGATCCGATTCATCAAATCCATAAATACCGCAGGGGCATTAGTGAGCCCAAACGGCATCACTAAGAATTCGTAGTGACCGTATCTCGTTCTGAAAGCAATTTTGGGTATATCCGAATCTCGAATTCGCAACTGATAATAACCCGATCTCAAATCTATCTTTGAAAACACCGAGGCTCCCTTTAGTTGATCAAACAAATCATCAATACGCGGTAACGGATATTTATTCTTTATTGTCACTTTATTCAGCTGACGATAGTCGATGCACAACCTCATGGTTCCGTCCTTCTTTTTCACAAACAATACCGGTGCACCCCAAGGTGAGAAACTTGGTCGAGCGAAACCTTTATCCGTCAACTCTTGCAACTGAGCTTTCAACTCTGTTAACTCGGTTGGTGCCATACGATACGGAGCTATCAAAATCGGTGTAGTCCCAGGTACAAGCTCAATACCAAACTCTACCTCCCGAACAGGTGGTAAACCCGGTAATTCTTCGGGAAAAACATCCGGGTATTCACAAACCACCGGCACAGATTCAGGTTTCTTTTCTAACTCTTTGTCATCAAGTACATACGCAAGGTATGCTTCACACCCCTTTCTTACATATTTCTGAGCCAACATCGATGATATTACAGCTGGCAACCCATTCAAGTCAGTAGACTCAACTCGGATTATCTCGTTATTTACACACCTCAAATCAATGGTTTTTCTTTTGCAATTTACAATTGCATCATGTACGGTCAACCAATCCATACCGAGGATAACATCAAATTCATCAAACGGTAAAAGCATCAGGTCAGCCGGAAAACAGGAGCCTCGGATTATTAAGAGGCATTTCTTACACACCTTGTCGACAAGCACATAACGACCCAAGGGATTTGACACCCGAATTACGAACTCAGTAGACTCAACATGTAAAGTCTTACTGGATGCTAAGGTTTCACATATATAAGAATGAGTAGAACCAGGGTCAATCAAAGCAATCACATTAGTATCAAAGAGAGTAAAAGTACCAGTAATAACATCTGGCGAGGAAGCATCCTCGCGTGTGCGTATAGCATAAGCTCTAGCAGGAGCACGAGCCTCAGATCTGGTTGTAGCATCGCTAGATCCTCTCTGACCGCCACTAGCATTTCCCATATTTCTAGATGGTCTACCCCGAGCAGTAGTAGCACCCGGTTTCCCACTCTGATTTACATTCTGTTCAGGCAATCTCGGGCAATCTTTAATAAAGTGGTCAGCTGATCCGCACTTGTAACAGGAGCGGTCATGGAATCTACAACTCCCCGAATACCATTTACCACAATACTGGCATTCCGTTCTGTCTCGACGATCATTTCTAACACTGGCGACCGAAGTGACTCGTGCGCTCACAGGGGGTCGATCACGATCTCGTCTAAAAAAGCCCGAAGTGTCTCTAGATCGGCCTAAATCATCTCTAAATTTCTTCGATGGCTGTTGAAAGGGATTTCCCGAAGATCTCTTACGAAACTCCTTTGCTCCCATATTAGCTTTTCTTTTCTCCTTACTGAGCTCCTCGGCTTTGCAAGCTCGCTCGACAAGTACCACAAATTCTCAGATTTCTAAAATGCCAACATACAGCTTTATATCATCGTTCAGTCCATCCTCGAAACATTTACACATCACAGCTTCTGAAGAAATGCATTCCCGAGCGTACCGGCTAAGCCTTACAAACTTTCGTTCATAATCAGTAACCGACATGGAGCCTTGTTTAAGTTCAAGAAATTCCTTCCATTTTGATCAATGAATCTCTGACTGATATACTTTTTCCGAAACTCGGTTTGGAAAAACTCCCAAGTTACTTGCTCTCTAGGCACAACAGAAATCAACGTATTCTACCAATAGTAGGCCGAATCACGTAGCAAGGAGATAGTACACTTTAGGCATTTATCGGGTGTGCAAGATAGTTCATCGAGTACCCGAATAGTGTTGTCCAACCAAAATTCAGCTTGCTCGGCATCATCACTGTCCGTAGCTTTAAATTCAGTAGCCCCGTGTTTTCGGATTCTGTCAACTGGGGGCTTATTTGACCTTATTTGGTCAGTTACCAGAGGTATTGTAGGTGCGGGGGTTGTATTAGTCGGGAATGGAGGTTGTGGAACAGCCGTATTAGTTCGAATGTATTGGTTGAACCAATCATTCATCACGCTATAAAAAGCTTGTCTAGCTTCATCATTCGGATTACTAGCAATAGGTTGAGAGTCCGCCGGCGCTGTCCCTTGTGCGGGAGCAGGCGCTACACTCTCAAGATCATCAGCTACCGCTCGGTTGGGATCGGGATCCATTACTATAAATAAACACATTTTCAATTGTCAGAAATCACCACACTATCAAATAATCACATAATGGCATGTATAGCTAGACCCAAACGTATTACGGTAGTCCTAGAATCGACTAAACCGTAGTTCTGATACCAATAAAATTGTAACGCCCCGAGCCCGAGACCGTTGCCGGAGTCGAACACGATGTGTTAACAGACTTATTTCATTGTAAAACATAGTTCATTTAAAATTTCCAGACAAGCTGGCTAACTGCGTCACTGTCACCTTAAAAATCATATCTCGAGTTCCAAAACTCAAAAACCAGTTCCGTAAATTTTTCCTGAAACTAGACTCATATTTCCGTCTAAAATTTTTTTTCTAGAACTTTTGGTCGGGCCAATTAGTACAGTTTATTAGTTAAAGTCTCCCCTGTTACAGGGTTCGACTACTCTGCCCTTCATGCATTACAACTTAGATATCTTCCTGTACAGGGCTTCAATACTTATGCCGCTTGTTTCTAAAGAAACTAGACTCGAAAAGGAATCTGTACATATAGGGCATGACTTCTAGTTATCACTGGTTAATTTATAGTGAATTTCCAAATTCAGAACAGGGGATCCAGAAATCGCTCTGGCCCTGTTTCACGAAAACTTAAACATCTCATAAAATACGGCTCATATGATTGTTTCGTTACTTTCATATGAAAATAGATTCATCAAGGTTCGATTAAATAATTTATTCATTATTTAATTCTATTCCTACTATTTTTAGTGATTTTTCATATTCACATCACTGCTGCTGTCGGTATCTGTTTTTAAGGTAGACTTTACCTATTTCATAATTTCCATGATTCAACTAGCCCTTTAACATACATAGCACAAAAATATGATCGTGATTAACCATTCCAATGGCTAATCATTGCCAAGCCTTTCCACACCTCTCAATAACCATATATATATACAAAATGATTATAATGCTATGCTCAAAATATATAAGCCATTTTCGCATGGCTATCCAAATATATACAATACCAAAGTACTTGACTAACAACAAAAGGGTAGTCCTATACATGCCATTTTCAGAGTTCATCTAAATGAGTACCAAAAGGGCTTTGATAGTGTGGATAACTTCGACTTTGACACTCCCGAGTCCGATAGCTGACGAACCAAAATCTATAAAACAAAGAATCAAAGAAACGGAATAAGCATTTAATGCTTAGTAAGTTTTGAGTAATGAAATCATGCACAACTGAAGTATAGCATTCATACGACTAAACGAATAATTTCATATACACATATTCTCACAATCATACCTACTTCACATTTCCAACCCTTATATTCATACATAAGGAATCAACTTGACTAAAAGCCGGAAGCTTGTTAATCGATTGAGCGAATACTATTTAGAAGGAATCAGTTATTCCAATGCATATACGAAACATACCTCATCATTGGGATTTTACGAGCATATTAATTGAAATTATTACAGCAAGATCGCTCATTCCCAAACCCAAGTATCTTCGGGATTTAGCCGGACATAACCACTCGCACAAGGCCTTCGGGTCTTAGCCCGGATATGGTCACTAGCATAAATGCCTTCGGGACTTAGCCCGGACATAGTCGCTAGCACAAATGCCTTCGGGACTTAGCCCGGATATAGTAACTCGCACAAATGCCTTCGGGACTTAGCTCGAAATTAGTCACTAGCACAAATGCCTTCGGGACTTAGCCCGGTTATCATCCGAATATTCATGCACATATCCATAAATCATGACACATCTATATTTCATTTTCATAATTAGAATTCAAACACAAGTCACTTATCAAGCATTACCATCTTCGGCTCAATAGCCACATACAAGAGCATGATTGTGATTTGCTTATAAAATGATCTAATCGAATCATAATCTAAGTTCCATTACTCAAAAACTTACCTCGGATATTGTCGAACGATTTCAACGTCTATTCGATCACCTTTTCCTTTCCTTTGTCGGATTTAGTTCCCCTTTGCTCTGGAGCTTAATTTAACAAATAAATTGATTTAATCATTTTGAACATCAAGGGGAAATTTAAGGTACTTAGCCCATGTATATTAGGCATTAGAGTCATATATGTATGAAATCATGAATCAAATTCAACATATTAGCCAATATTCTCCTTTAGCCTATTTTCTAAGTCAAGATAAAGCCATCAATATGCTTACCTATAGCCGAACGTACAACATCAATCTATATATTCATTCATGTGGTCGAATATGCATGTCTATGGTGAGGCCGATTTTATACTTAATACATTCTACAAATATGGTCACTTGTATTGACTAATTACCATTTTGTTTCAAGTTCAAAGCTCGGCTAAAACACATATATACACTAGTAATCAAATACTAACATTTGCACTTCACCTTAATAGCTAACTTAGCAACCCTTAATTTAACATATAATTGTTCATAACAAAATTAAAGCATCCTCTCCATTCCATCAATTCAAAACACATACATTACTCAATAATATTCAAAGTCACATTCGGCCTTAGCACACAACTTCTCTACTTCATCTAACATGAACAACAACTATATTTCTCTTCTACTTCCTACCATGGCCGAATGCTTCATGAAGTTGCTAAGACCTACCTTTTTCAAATTCTCACACCCACTCACATCCAATCCTTTTTGTTGAGCACTCAAACTCTATCATCTTCATACCTCATCAACACAACATCAAACACCAACCAAGAAGACAACACCCATGGCCGAGTATCATCTCCCTCACATAGCAAAGATTTAAACCATGGGATAGGTAGAACTCAAGCTAACAACTAAAAATATACATGAATCTCATGGAGCAACATCAAACATACCTTAGCCTAGTTACATGCATGGCCGAACCTCTTCAACCTTTCTTCTTCCTTTCTCCTTAGAATTTTTGGCCAAAGATGTTAAAGGATGAACATTTTTTTTCTTTTCTTTGTTTTCATCACCCTTCATCCCCTTATTTTATTACTAGCTCTTTTATTTTATTCTTTCCAACATGAAACATTAACACACCATGTTTATAGTATGCTATGACCCATAGCATGGCCGGCCACTAGCTCAAATTTTGGGTAATTTGACATGCAAACCCATCATTTCTATAACATGCATTAATAGGCCACTTTACATTTGCCTAGCACATTTCTAAATTTTCTCACATAAGTCCTATTTACTAAAATTCACCTACAATTAACAAAATGCAAATATGAAATTTTCACACATGCATATATACATATAATAAGCATCAAATATGACAGTTAATTATTTTTATGACTCGATTTTGTGGTCCCGAAACCACTTCCCGACTAGGGTCATATTAGGGCTGTCCATGGTTTTCATGAGAAACCCTTATAGGGACTATTTTGCAAAAGATATAAATGTGTGGTAGAAATGAGGAAAATAATGAAAAATGTGGGTTGTCATAAGAGATAAAAATGTTCGGTTAGGCTTGGGTAAGATAGAAATTGCATGTGTTTCATTATATGAGCCTAGGGACTAAATTGTAAAAATGTCAAAAGTTAGGGGCAAAACGGTCATTTGGACAGAGGGTAGATATTAAACTTGAAATGTATAATGTGGGGTATTAATGAGCTAATTTTGTTGTTATAGACCCCGAGGAACAAATTTCGGAGGCCGATCGAGGTAAACGCAAGGTTTTGGAATAACCGAAACATAACTTTGAAACTGCTACCAGGTAAGTTCGGATAACTTAAAGTAAACCCCTAATATGCATGATTGTATGATTTATGAATGCATGATGATTGCATTATTAATGACATGAAAATGTATGAAACGCGTCTTTGATAATGACTTGTTGATAACCGTCTCGGTTGAGGTTAAAAGGGAATTCGATGGATAAGCCATGTTTTACATGTGGAAGGAGATCCTGCATGTGTTGCAGTAAGGATTTAGCCCGGACGGGTAATTCGTGATCTCGAGTATGGAAAGGAATCTAATCCGAACGGGTGTTCCTTGAATGATCAAGCTTCCCGAAGAATATGAGTGCATTTTGGATTTAGCCTGGATGGGTAATCCGATTAGGATCTGAATTTAGCTTGGACTGGTAACTCATATCCGAGCTCATTAAGGGTGCCTGTCATTATAAGGGATTTAGCCTAGACTGGTAATCCCAACATCACCTTATGAGTTCATATAATGGGGGATTTAGCCTGGCATGGTAATCCTGCCATATGATGTGAGGTTTGCGGGAGTGCATATATGGAAAGATCATTTGAATGAATTGATGGATAGTGGGTATTCCATCGAGATTTCCTAGAAACTCAACGAGATTAACGTAGGATACATGTTGTAATGAAATGTTGAATGATGAGCTCATCTAGTTAAATTACATGATACATGATTATGTGACTAACTCATTGATTGAGTGCATGCGATAGGAAATTATTTCATATTGGATGATTTCATGATTTAAGTATGGATGTATGCTAATTACTCGGTAAGTTTACTCTTTGGTTATTCGAGCTTACTAAGCATGAAAATGCTTACCCCTCTCTTTCCCCTATTTTACAGAGCTCGAGGACTCATAAGGATTGGAAGACGGTTGGAGAAGCAACACACTATCAACTAAACAAGCTTCGGTATAAAGACTCTGATTATTTTGTTCAATGGCATGTATAGTATTTTAGAGTATTTTGTTATATGTGTCATTTGATTTGCCCGGTAAATCATTCTTGTGCACCAGATCTAATAGTCTCCCACTTGCCCTATTGAAATAGATGAGTCATGTTTCACATTCTTGTGCCCATCCATATGTTTCCCAAAGAGCTCTCTAGCTATAAGAGTCTTGTATAAACAAATCCCCCGAGTTTGTCCTTATATACGATCTTTGACTATATCTACCATTCCGTCAATCACTACTGTCTCCCGTATGTGGTTAATTCGGGTTTAGCTATATCTTCACTATTATAGTGCCATTGCTTTTCTGTACCTCATATTCTACCCTCCATAGTGAATTTAATAGTGCAACCCTACTTGACACTTGTTCACACTATGGACCTGCCATCTAAGACAAAAAAACAACCTGATGTCGATTTCCTTGAATCTTGACACCTTTGGAAATCAGAATTAGTATAAACAATAGGAGTGAGATCTTCTCCAGAATACACAAGCATATAATCCCACATTCACTTTAAATATTTGACTATATGCTTAACTGCTTGCCAGTACCTTGGTCCTGGATTTACCTAATATCAATTTACCAACCCCATTACAAAATAAATATCTGGACGTGTGCATAGCATAACATGCATGGGTTTTATCCCTTCCTGTAAGTCTACAAGTTCCCCCACTGAGTTGGAATACATAGAGACCGTCTTAGCTTTCATAGCTATTTTTTAGAGGTTGGAATTAGCACTCTGCATCACTTCATCATATGTGAGTGGGTCATCATCTTCCTGTTTGATAGACTCAATGTTAAAAACACTTCCACTAGATTAGAAGAACTCAAGCCTACGAGAGACCCTCCCACTACGACGAAGCTCCTTATGTCACTAAACATTTGTAAGTATACTATTAGGAGTTGGTCTTGGAATCATTTCCGTAGGGTTTTGTATATTTCTCGAAAGCTCCTCGAGTACCTCTTTACTCCGAGGCTTGAAGTCATTCATGTAACTTTCTTCAAGGAAAGTAGCATGATTTGAGGCTATAATAGTTTTCACTTTCGGGTTATAAAACAAACCACCCTTTGTTCCCTTTGGATATAATACAAACATACACAATCCTGTCTGTGAGTCTAACTTTTTCGCATCTTTATCTAATACATAGGTTGGGCATCCCAAAATCCTAAAATAATTAAGATTTGACTTCATGACATGCCACAATTCGTATGGGGTTTTCAATGATGCCTTAGTTGGCACCTCATTCAAAATATAACAAGTCGTTTGTACAACGTATCCCTAAAAAGAGATTGACAGCTTCAAATAACTTAACATCAAACATACCATGTCTAACAACATTCAATTTCTTCTATCTGCCACACTATTCTGTTGTGGAGTTTTCAGCACAGTTAACTAGGATAGAATCTCATTCTCTATGAGGTCCCCAAGAACTCATCAGATAAATATTCCCCACCTCAATCAAATAGAAGTGCCTTTATAGGTAAACCTAGTTGTTTCTCCACTTCCACATGAAACTCTTTAACTTTATCAAAGGTTTCGCTCTTGTGGTGCATCATGTATACACACCCATATCTAGAATAGTCATTAATAAAGGTTACATAGTACTCATAACCACATCTTGCACTCACACTCAAGGGCCCACATACATTAGTATGCACAAGCTCTTGGGATTTTCCAGCCCTCATTCCTTTTGCATTAAAAGATAGCTAAGTCGTCTTACCTTCCAAGCAAGATTCACATTATGGAAGATCAAATTTTTTAAGTAAACTTAAGACGTCGTCTTTCACAAGTCTAGTGATTCTTTCTCTATTAATATGATCAAGTCTCAAATGCCAACGGTATGCCTCATTAGAGTGAGAAGTTTTAAGTCTTTTATTCGATATTTCAATCTCAAGTAGTGTATACATCTTTAGCTTGATGAAATAGAGATTATTTGGCATCCATCCACTACATATAATATTATGATTTCTAAATATTACAATTCCATTATTAAAAGTCATGGTCAAGCTGTCTTTATATAAACATGCAATAGAAATTAAGTTTCTTTTTAAACTTGGGACATAGAAAACATATTTTAAAAAAATCTTCCTAAAATTATCAAAATAAATATGTACATCTTCCACTGCTTCAGCTACCACACTTGTCTCATTCTCGGTCTATAACAATAAGCTCTTATCTTTAAGATCTTTTGTCTCTTCGAACCCCTGTAGAAAAACACAAATATAATTAGTAGCTTTTGAATCAATTACCACATTGTTTATTGAAACAAGCTTCTATCATCAAGAGTTCCATATCTTTGCCTTTGGTAGCTAGGTATTCCTTCCACTCTTCATAGTTTGCTTTGAAGTGCCCTTTCTTGCTGCAGAATAAGCATTTAGACTTAGATAAGTCTTTAGGCTTTTTGGTTCTCTTCCTTTCCACTTGTATTGGCCTAGAGACCTTAGTCTTGCCTTTCTTAGCACGTTTTCCCTTCTATTTTGATGAAGAAGCAACGATTATATTCGCTTATGCTCTTTAGACCGGTTGACTGCCATTCAATATCAACTTATATGATTGTAATTCCTTCATGATTTTGTAAAGTTAGGTTTTTGTTGCAAATGTTGTATGTGGTCCGAAAACTAGCAAAAACCTTTGATAGCCCATGACAATTATCAGGTTCGTTTTCCATTCCTTATAGTTATTTCTGTTCAATTAGTTTTTAGTATGTTCAATAAGGGAGTTGGTGCAATTTTCGAACTGAAAATAAAACATTCATATATTGGTACCTTTGTATTAAGCAAATGTTTAAAAATGATTCGCAACAATACGAAATGCATTAAGATGATGCATGTGTCTTACATTAAACCTTGAAAACATTTGTAAGCCATTGCAATGATAACTCCTACATCCATTGAATCAAGCCACCTTGGGGTGATCATGATCAACTAGTAAGAACATGGATTTCCAATTTTTGGGAAAAACCAAGTTTGAAAATGGTTTTCTTGCATAGCAGAATATTAAAATTTTGAAAATCGACCCAATTTGTGATCTTTATAAAGATAAACCTTAACCGAATACGCACTTGTGATTTCTGATAAGTGGATCATTGATGTTTTCCAACTTTCAACCAAAGAATCTTCTCTATTATTATTGTACCATGAACTACTTCAAGTGTGGGCTCAAACCAATTGAACCAAAAGACAAAACTAGAAAAAGTATTCTTTTTTGAGTGAAAATGAAAATTGTCTCTTTTGTAAAAGAAACCGGTAAAATTGTTATTTTAGAAAAATATATTTAAAAGTTAAGAATAAATTCTCTCTTTTTTTGGCAGAAAAACAATCTCTCAAAACTTTTGTTAATAGCTCTATCGATGTCATATATTTATATGAAGAAAAGGTAGAACCTTGTAGAGTTGTAGAGGTTTATTTTAAATAGAAAAACAACATTCTACTTAGATTAGGAAAGGGGTGAACGACTCACCCTTGTATTTCAACTAAGGTTGCCACCCCCTTCATGTTGTATGAGGGGTTTTGGGCCTCTGTCACATCGAATCTAATTACGAGTACTTCTCGGGCCTTCTTGACCAACTACTCTATAATATGATCTAACCTAATTCAGTTTTTATATTTCCCAAAATAAACTTTAATATTACCATATTAAATAATTTTCTCATCCCAATTTTAACCCCGTGAAATTTTGACTATTTAACCTCTGGAAAAATTTTAAGAAAATTTGTTTAATATGTCACAACTCAACATGTTCACTATGACTGAATAGTTTATTTTCATTTTTTGGTTTCAAAACAGCCCAAAAACATAAAATCATTCTTCCATCATTTTTTAAGTAATCTTATAATATTCTTTTGGCGTTGGACTTACGGACTAATGAACCTCTAACACCACCAGAGTATCCTCCTCCACTCTCACGCCGATTATTCTCCAAAACTCCAGTTCAAGGGGTTCATTCATCATTCAGGAAGTTTCATTTCTCTCCCTATCTTTTGATTATAAATCTATTATTGTCAATATATCTATCTTTGTACATTAAGGGCAATGTCCATCTTAAGTGTGGGGTGGTCTTTTATATCACCATTAAGAAACCCCTGAATATTGTCTTATTCTCACATGAATTACTCATATCACTATTAGAATGAATTTTAATTAATTTATGATTTTTATTGATATGTCTTGAATTAAAAAATAGACATGTATACATTGATTGTTTAAACTTTAAGACATTAGAGAATCAAGCATGATAAATTGATTTTTGAAGAATTAAAAACTTTTAGGTTGTTTCCCCCAAGTTTAGGTATTACCTTGAGTTGGAATTCACAAGTTTAACATCAAAAAGCCATAATTTTTGTGAGATTTTGAGCCTTTAGAGCATCTATTATTTCTTTCATGCTCACTTTCATTATGAGTGCGTCAATATTGAATTGTTATTCTAGAACTTGCTTGATTATGCATGTCAAGACCACACCATTTGATTTGATGTCAAAATGGCACTTAGGTTTAACCCACTCACTCCATAAAAGCCTACCTTCACAATTAACCCTTAGTGAACCCACTTGAGCCTAACAACTAATTCATTAATTTACTCCCAATATTAACCCATAACTCATTATTGTTGAAATCTCCTAAATTAATTTGATCCCTATTTTTATCGAGATTTGAGTTGGAATAGTTGCTTAGCTATGTTTTATTCTATTTTTTAATTTGACTTGTTCTTAAAAAAAAATACATGTATACATATTAGTAGTATTGATCTTCTGAGCTAAAGAAGTTAAATTCCATATTTTGAGAAAAAGCTCTGTTGTACGCAATTGATGACTAGTCATTTTTCTAGTTAGGAAAATTTTCAATTCAATCTCGATTCTAACCCTTTCTTTCTGTTTGTGACCACACCCTCAAACCGAAGCCACGTTACAACCCTCTAAAGACCTTTTGATTGATGTTTCACCTCAATTTATAGTGGTGGAGATTTGATTTTCATGCAAGCCTATGGTACTGACTTTTCATTATTGACTATTGAGTGCTTCATTTATTGTCCTTAAACACCTCGAGTGATTTGAGTGAATCTTTAGTTAGGATGTGAAACTCTGTGATATTTTGAATCAAAGGTAATTACTTAGATGAGGGGAGACACCTATGTTTTCATGATAAAATGCTCAACTTGGAATGTTTGAAACTTTGATGTTCTTTCAGTTGAATTTTTAATGTATGATTACCTAAGGATTATTTTGAGATATTATCGATAGAAATTATAAGTTGAGAAGAATTTATTTTGATTATGAGTCAACCAGTCCAATCCTAGAATTATATCAAATTTGTCAAAAGGTAAAAGCATCAGATCAGTAGGAAAATAGATATCTTGAATCTATAACGGGGAATTCTTGTAGACTTTATCAACCAAAACACTTTTTCCTAAGGGGTTTGATACTCTAATAGACTCTACAGGTAAAGTCTTACTGTGCACTAAATTCATACAAATATAAGAAAGCGTTGATCCAAGATCTATCAATGCAATCACAGAAGTATCATGGAGAGTAAAAATACCAGTAATCACATCTAAAGACGGGACTTCCTCCCGAGCTCGGATAGCATAGGCTCTAGCAGGTGCTCTGGCCTCAAATCTAACAATAGTACCTCCAGTAGCTCTTTGACCACTACTTGCATTTCTTGTATTTCTGGAAGGTCTACCTCTAGCTGAGGTGTTACTAGATCTCGGATTCTGTACATTTTCTTGCTCAACAGGCTCAAAACAATCTCTTATAAAATGATCTAGAGATCCACATCAAAAACAGGCTCGGTCATTCAATTTAAAATTTCCCGGATGTCTTTTACCACAGTGTTTACATTTAGGTCTCTCAGATCGAACATTCCCGACACTTGCAACAGAAGTAGCAGGGACTCTAAAGTTTAAATGCGATCTAGCTCGATCTCGGTTTGAATGTCCCATATTAGCATTTGAACGGCTTTGATCATCTCGGAATTTCTTTGGCCCAGACTAAATGATCTACTCGAAAATATCTTTCTAACATCTCTGGCTTCAGAATCAGCTTTTCTTTTCTCTTTACTTAATTCTTTTGCTTTACAAGCTCGCTCAACGAGCACAACCATTTCCTTAATTTCCAGAATTCCAACTAACAGACGGATATCTTCGTTTAGTCCATCTTCAAACCTTTTGCACATTATTGCTTCATTCGATACACATTCTCGAGAATACTGACTCAATCTCACAAATTCACGTTCGTATTCAGTAGCAGACATATGGCCCTATTTAAGCTCGAGACACTTTTTACGTTTCTGATCAATGAATCTCTGACTGATATATTTCTTTCAGAATTCTGATTGGAAGAAATCTCAAGTAACTCGTTCACTCAGAACTACAGATATTAAAGTTTTCCACCAATGATACATATCTCTCAGAAGTGAAACAGCACATTTAACACATTCCTCTGGACTCAGAGAGAATTCATCAAACACTCTTATTGTATTCTCTAACCAGAATTCGGCTCTTTCAGCATCATCATTTGTTGTAGCTCGGAAGTCTTCAACCCCATACTTTTTAATCTTATCAACCGGTGGTCTACTCAACTGAACCGGACTCACGAGGGTATAACAGGAATTTGAGAAGGATTAACTAGGGGTGGAGGTTGTTGTACAGTCGGATTGGTTCTAATATACTTAGTGAACCAATCATTCATCATCTGATAGAAGGCTCCTCGCTATCACGGTTACTCATAGCCGGTCGTGAATCATCTTGCACCATCCCTCGTGCGGGAGCAGGCGCATTACTTTCAACATCGTCAACTACAGCTCTATCGGGATCCATTTGCTATATAAAAGCACATTTTAAAGTCAGGAGTCATCACACTATCATAGATTCAGATATATGGCATGTATAGCTAGACTCACATATGCTATGGCAGTCCTAGAACCGACTAAACCATAGCTCTGATACCAATAAAATGTAACACCCCTAAACCGTAACCGACATCGGATTAGGGTTACGAGGCATTACCAGATAGACAGAACATTTCGGACCAATACAGAATCACAGATATTATTTAACATCATTTCATAAGCAATCATCTCTAAACATAGTCTACTAGACTTAAAACATACATTTAAGAAAAGGTCAGAACTAAACCGAACCCATTCAGAATTTTCAGAACTCAACCAATTCTTTCAAACTATTAAAGTCACACGCCCGTGCAACTAGGCCGTGTGTCACACACTGGCACTAGACACGCCCTTGTGAACCAACCGTGCCAAAAATAGGTCCTATACTGACTTTTTCACACGGCCAATAGGCACGCCCGTGTGCTATGGCCGTGTGATACTTAGCTAGCTACTGACTTTATCCCACGGCCATATGACACGCCCATGTGTCAGTGGTTCTTAGGAGAATACTGAATTTCTAACACGACCATAAGGCACGCCTGTGTCCCCTGACCGTGTGGCACCAAGCCGGCTTGGTTTAAGCCAAATTTTCCACCCCTTTTTGAGTCCAATCCTCAAGCAATAATATATAACATTCATACCAAAATTTCCAACCAATTCCATGCTCAAAACATGCTTCATTATTACAAAAACATATTAGCCCATAAAACACTACAACCATACATCATTTGGCACCATCAACCAAATACCAAAACTATATACAACATTTCATTTGCTAGCCAACTCCTATGGCATAATATATACATAAAAAAACTTATATACATAGACCTTCTAGCCTATACATGCCATACTTTAAAATGTGTACACTTTCAAAAGTACCAAAATGAGATCGATAATGTGGTGACTATCCTCAACTATCCCCGAGCCTTCAATAGCTACGATAACTGTAAAATAGACAATAAACACACAGAGTAAGCTAAAAAGAGCTTAGTAAGCCAATTACAATTGGTCTAATTACTAAAGCATACAAGTACAATTTAACCATTAAGATTCACAACCATTTCATAGAATAAATCATAAGCTTAACCATGCTCCTTTATTACATATATATCATGCTTCATTTCCAACTTCCATACATATTTCACAGAGACAGAGTCTTTCATATTCAGAAATTTAGTACGATACAAACATACCTACATAGGTTATACATTTCATATACTCATTCTCATATTTCATGCGCTATCATCAGATGATTCCGAAGTGATACAGATACTTATAAACAAGTCAATGCCAACGTCCCAAACGTGGTCTTACATGTAATTCAATATCAATGCCTTTGTCCCAGACAGAGTCTTACACGAAATCAGATACGATGCCGATGTCCAAGACATGGTCTTACAACGTAAATCTCAAATCAAAGCCTGTGTCCCAGACACGGTCTTACACGATATTTTAGCTCGAAGTCAACGTTCCTTTGGAATCATACCAATACTTTTCAGATACTAACATATTATCAGAATCTACTCAGAGTTCATTCATTAGGCTCCCAAGGCCGTCCAATATAGATTATAGTTTATATGTGCAGAATTTAGTCTATTTAACACGTAATTGTAATTTGACTTACCCTGTACGGATTTTGGATAAAACGTGTCGACTATTCAACTATTTTGGACTTCCCCTGATCTAAGTCCAATTTCCTTTGTTCTTGATCTAATACAGTAAAAATTCAACCATTCAACCATTCATTTCATTCAAAATAATCCATGAACACATATTTAGGGCACTTTGCATTTTAACCCTTACATTTTCACACTTTGACAATTTAGTCCATTTTTCACAAAATCACAAATATGCCAAAATTCACCAAGACTATAGCTTGGCCGAATATACATGGCTTCCATACCAGCCCAAATAACATATTTAATTCGTAATTTAGTCCTTCAAAACCTCATTTTCACAAATTATCCCAAATAGCTCTATTTCATCAAAATTCAAAGACAAAGCTTAATAATCTCACACTTATCTTTCATAATCCATATAAAAACATTACAAAGCTCATATAATCAACAATGGAATTTCATGAAATCTTTAACAGAAACAAAAATTCAGACATGGGCTTTGATGAACACGAAGCAATGATCACAGAAACGTAGAAATTATCAAAAACGGACAAAAATTCATACCTTAATCAAGGATCAAAGTGCCAAAAACTAGCTTGTTCTTTTCCTCTCTTTTTCTTTTGTATTTTCGGTAAAGATATGCATGAATGAACAAATTTTCATGCATTTGTTTTATTTCATAACATATATTACTTAATTACCTAACAATCCTTTAAAAATTTATCTATTTACTATATTGCCAAACCATGTCTCCCACTATCATATAATGGTCTTATTGACATGCAAGGGCCTCAACTTTAACAAGCCATAGCACTTAGGCACTTTAGCAACTAAAAGGCAACTTTTACAACTTACGCGATTTGATCCTTTTTGCAAATCGAACACAGAAACAGACAAATTAAATTACAGAAATCTAGCAGATATAAATTCACATATCACAGACACAAAAAATAATATTATAATATTTTTCAGACTTAGATTTATGGTCCCGAAACCACTATTTTGACTAGGGTCGAAACTCGACTGTTACATTTACTACATATTTTATAACTTTTACGATTTAGTCCTTTTAAGCATTTTCAACGAAAATCAGTTAGCAAAAGTTGTTTCTCCAACCATAAACATGCATAATCTACCATTAAACATCAAAATGCACAAATTTCTAACATGGTTCAAACCCTAGACCTTCATGATAACTCAAAGAAATGGTAGAAATAGGTAGATCTTGTTACGAGGATTTCAAAAACGTAAAAATCATTAAAAACGAGGCAAGAACGGACTTACAATCGAACTTAGAAGCTTGGAAAACCCTAGCCATGGTTTCTTCATCCAATATTCGCCAAAGGAAGAAGATGGACAAGAAATTTTGGCTTTTATTATGTTTTTAATTCATTTTAATTACTAGATTACCAAAATGCTCCTAACTTAAAAATATTCTATTTCACCCATTTCATTTCTATTTTTGTCCAACAAATTATCCAATGGTCTAATTGCCATATAAGGACCTCCAATTCAAAATTTCATAGCAATTAGTCACCTCAAGCTTCTAGAACTCAAGTTTTGCACTTTTTACAATTTAGTCCTTTGACCTAATTGAGTGCCCAAACATCAAAAATTTTGAACGAAATTTTCACGAAAGCATCTAGTGAAATTATAGACCATAAAAATATAATAAAAAATTATCGAATTTGTGGTCTCAAAACCACTGTTCTGACTAGGCCTAAAATCAGGCTGTTACAACACGGATGTGTGTCTCAATCGTGTGAGGGACACGGCTTAAGGCACAGGTGTGTGTTCCGACCCTATGAAGTTTGCACCTATTTTATGAAAATATAATTTACTACATGGCCTGGCATACGGGCGTGTACCTTGACCGTGTGACATCAAATTGTTCATGCATTGCATAACAGATAGTTACACGGGTTTGGGACATGGGCGTGTGTGATCACACGGCCTGCCCACACGGGCATGTCCCATGCCACACGGGCGTGTGACCCCTGTTCATAGCAAAAAATTTCTAAGTTTTATAAAAATTCCCTGAGTTCTCGGTTTACTCCCCGACCACTTCCAAAGCATGTTTTGGGCCTCGTAGGCTTGTATTAGGGGTTTTATGATTAGAGATGAATGGTTTTAATTTGGATGCAAAATTTATGGCTCAGAATTGTATGTTTTCTTGTGATGTGAGTCCGATAATGCCTCGTACCCTGTTCTGGTGTTGAATACAGGTAAGGAGTGTTACACAAAATCCACAATTTTTGATCCTAAGAGACAAACTTACAATGGTAAGAAGAGGCATATGAAAATAAGACTTGAATATATGAGACATTTAATAAAGAAATGAGTACTTGCTTTGGAGCACTGAGGTCTAAAAGGAACCTAGCTCATCCACTAACAAAGAGGTTAGTGTAACACCCCTAACCCGTATCCATCACCGAAATATGGTTACGGAGTATTACCAAAAAATTTTAACTTAAAACATTCAACTTCAACCAATTTATAAAACACGTCATAGCTTAATCAAGCACAGGCATATTGTCCCTTTTTCGAGCCCTCGATGCCTTAAAATCACTTTAGAAACAATTCGAGACTGAATTAGAAACATTTAGAATTTCATGGAAAAAGATAGAAAATTTTATACGATAGAGGTCACACAACCGTGTGACTCACATGCCCAAGACACATGCCCGTGTCTCAAGCCATGTGAACATTCAAAGTAGGGACACACTGTAGTGTCCCAACCCGTGTCCGTGCTTGTGTAACTCTCTAGCTGGGGTCATACGGCCAAGCTACATGCCAGTGTGCCAGGCCGTGTGACTCTCAAAATGGCCTCACACTCCCGTGCGCCAGGCCGTCTACTAGGCCATGTAACTGCCTTACTTGTAACCCTTTGAAACCTACAGGGCACACATGATCGTGTCGCATAGCTGTGTGTCACACATGGCTGAGACACACACTCATGTCTCAGGTTGTATGGACAATAAATAGACCATTTCCAAGCCATTTCTTTCACCCAAACTATGCTCACATCTACAAGCCATTTACACATATTTAAGCTTTAAAATGCACATAAAACATACATAATAAAGCTAATTCAACATGATATGTAACCATATAACCAATATGCCAAAAAACACTTCAATAACATAGCAACAAATCAATCTAAACATATGCATAATTTAGGCATTCATCAACCATATGTTTCCAACCAAAACTCTATACCAATCTTACCTCAGTGACCACATGACAGAATCACAGTCAAGCATACCAAATTGGTCATTCAAAACATGCATTCACTTGAGCATTTTAACATCCACCATCAAAACATTAAAATGACAAAATTTAATCAACCAAAACACCATATTTACAAGCAAAATATAATGACCATTTCATCAAACACAATTCACCTGTACATGCCGTTATAACCATGACTCAAAACATCAAAATCTACCGATATAGTTGTTGGATAGTGTGATAGGTCTCTGACAAGCTTTAAAACTGATCAAGCTTCTGATAATCTATAAACATAGAAAAGAACACGTCGTAAGCATATAATGCTTACTAAGTTCGTAAATCATGAACAATGCTTACCATTTAAAAGCATAAGCTTAAAATAAATATGAATAAATCCATCACCAGCTTGGCAAAAGCCTAAGCATCACCAACAACACAAGTTAGTGCTTAATCACATAACTTAACAAAAATCATCACATGGTAAGGCAAATCTCATAATCATAAATCATATGAAATCACACTTTTCATAACACGGATATATGTACTTTGTTTATCAATATATCATACCTTTCCATAATTTCATAGTGAAATCTATCGGAACCCTTATCAGTTCATCCCTTTTCATACCCATTGAACCACTTAGAATAATATCGGATATGCAAGAAAGCTCACACTAAGTGCGCTAAACATATCGTTGGAACCATTCCTTTTCCTTTTCCTTTTCCTTTTTATAGATGCTCAAACAAGACATAAATGGGTCTGCTCACACAAGTTGTCGGTGGGAATGTAACTACACGGTGCTACTTACACAAGCTATAAGTATTAGCAATAGATGCCAAAACTAAACCACCGATAGAACATTCAGGACCAACACTCGTAACATGGCAACCCTAATGACATGTCATTTGTATCCTATATGTTCCTAAGGTTCACACAGGGCTCGATAGTTATCGAAACGTTATTGGATTTCCGCTGTCACATGGTATGATAAATAAAATAATTGCATTTAAATCAAATAACACTAAAACACTATTTAAACATATGAACTTACCTCGAACACAAAATGATGAAATAGGACTGACTAGTCCGACACTTTATCTTTCCCTTGATCTAAATTCGTACGAGGCTTATCTTGATCAAAATAATCAAATGCAATCCATTCAATAATCATTCTATTCTATTCAATCCAAAGATCATATTTTTGCAAAATTACACTTTTCCCCTATTGTTTTGATTTCTTTACAATTTAGTCCTTAAGCTCATAAATTAAAATTCATGCAATTTCATCGCTACCCAAGCTAGCCAAATTTAATGTGGTTCCATAGCAGCTCAGAAAATTCATTATTTCACAATTTTCACCATGAATATTTCTTATTTTCCAATTAAATTCCTAATTGAAATTTTCAAGAAAAATCACTTTACAAAAATTGTTTATCTAACAAGAAAGATGCATTTTCTTCCATCAAACATGAAAAACCAAATAAAGAAATTCATGGAAAAACTCTAATATTTTAAAAATTTTGCAAATTAATTCTTGGGCTAGCTAGATTAAGCTACAACGACTTCAGAAACATAGAAATCATTAAAAATGGGATAAAAATTACTTACATACAAGCAATTTAGGATAAACAAACCCTAGTAAATTTTTCTTTGAAGATTCAGTTGAAGAAAACCAAATGGAAGAAGATGATATCTTAATTTTAATTAATTTTTACTTTAATTTACCAATTTACTCTTTTACCCTTTTAAAACATCCATAATTTCAATAAAACTTGTAACGCCCCAATTTTCGGGAATTCTGTGAGTGTGGGAAAATTTTAAATTTTGGTGTTCTGTCTGCTTGGCGTAGATTTAATTAGGTTAGTGGGTCTCTAGAAGGCCCAAGTTTAAGTTAAAATCCGATAATTTTAGTTAATTTTAATTCTATAGAAAAAGGGGTTCTGGTTAGCTGGGCTTTAAGGTATTAATTGGGTAAAATAAAACACAAGGAAGCCCGTGGTAAGTTGGCTTATGGCGTCACTTGGGGGCTTGAGAGGTGGCATGTGGATGACCAAGGAGAGCTAAGGTTCAAGTCGCAAGGTAAGCAAACTAGTGATATTAATTTTTATGTGCAGAAAAGGTAAGTAATGGAACCTAAGTGAAAGACTGTCAGGAGGAGTTTAAATTGCTCAAGGGATTGAGTAAGGAGGGGATAAGGGAGAGGATTTAGGAGCTGATTAGGGAGAGTAGTGATGGCCAAATAGTGGACTCTTGAGAAACAAGATTTGGCCGGCCAAGAGTTTCTTTTGGGGGGCAAAATTTGGCTAGGTTAAGTGCCAGTATAAATTCGGCATTAGGGGGAAAGTTGTGCCGTTTGCTGACCATTCTCCTTTTCTTTCTTTTCTCCTCTTCTCTTCAACTTTTTCTTTTTCTTCTTTTCCTCCATAGCCGAATCCCTCTAACCACCTATGCATCTCCATCTTTTGCTTCAAACATTTCTAAAACCTTCATAACCATTTCCATAAAAAGCCGAAATCTCGAAACCCATACTTTCTTCTGTGTCGATTTCTCCTAGCCAATTTTATTATCTTTTCCATCATTCTTGACCGATTCTCTAGTTCTCTAAACCTCAAGGTTCTGTCGAAAAGACCATAGCAAAACCCTTCTATTTCATCTTTCTTTACACAACTTCAATAAAAGTCGAAAACCCCACTCTCTTAGGGACTTAGCCGAATAGTGAGATCACTGAAGGCTCGACTTTTGTTATCATTTGAGGGCTTAGATTGGCATCAGAATTGAGTAGAAATTAATTGGGATCATTGACTGAAGGAACCGGTGGTAAGTCTTTTCAATCTAGTCTTTATTTCGTATTTTAGAAAAATCGAAACCCCTAAAGGTTAGGGAGGCTGTCGACTTGGACTTGTAGCCCTAAGGGGTTGTGATAACTATTTTGTCTTGATAATAATATGATCTAGAGGCTGCTAATCAAGGGCTTGGACAAGTGGAGCAACGGGATCTAAGTCTAGTCGCAAACTTCGGCAAAGGTAAGATTGCTAGTGCCTAAGGTGTTATGGCTTAATAAGGTAAGGAGTTATTATGTAGTTCGTTTCGGTAGTAGATTAACGTGGTAGTAATATAGTTGTAGGTAGTTCGAGCGTGGATCTCGTCAATGAATCGTCATAAAACAGGTGTGTAACTGACACCCTTTCTTAGTCTAGATCGGTAAAAGCCGAAAAGCCAAAATGCTGAAAATCAGTATTTTGTAGATTTGCGAGTGTGCGGATGCTCGTGAGGTAAATCGATTAATGTTTTTGGTAAGCTGCAATGTTTGGACTACAAAGTGCATGATTTCTGTGCCCTCGATATTTTTGGGCTTATTGGGCCAAAATTGGAATAAAGGGCCAACGGGCCCAATTCGGTAAGAACCCTCGGTAAGTGATTCTGTCAGTATGTGGAAGGTAGGAGTATGCATGAAAAACCCTAAAATAGATAAATTACAAAAATACCTTTAAAAGTGGAAAATTTACAATTTTACACCTAGGAGATAAATTACCGAAATACCCCTAGGGTTAAATTGACCTAAATGCATGTTTGACTGTTGTTATTTACTGCATACCATGTTGTTATTATCTAATGCATGGGACTGGGATATTGATGGAGGAAGTACTGAAAGTGGCCTGTCCACGTACTGGAGGCTTTGCCTCAATTTACTATTAACTGAGCAGCAACGCTGCAACTGTGGAGTGTAGGGCTGGGTGGGTTGAGTTATTCCCCACATGGAGTGTAGGGCTGGTACGGGTGGAGTGTAGCGGTTGGTGGGTTGAGTAGACTCCCCAATGGGCTTGCATATGTTTATTGATGTTGCATGTATTTTGAAATGGGCCTATGGGCCATACTGTTATCTGAATAAGGGGCTAAGGCCCAGTTTAATGTAATCTGAAAAGGGCTCTGGCCCAGTATCACTGTTATCTGAATGGGCTTAGGCCCAATGGGCTTGAGCTGACTTGGGCTTTGGATGGGTTTCCTTACACACTGAGTTTCCAAATTCACCCCTTCTTTAACCTTGCAGGTGAGCCTTGATGTGGGTGTCTTGGAGCCGGAGGGGATTCAGAGTGGCCATGGTGAACACTTTTGGGTTTGAAAAAGAGACTGGTTTTCTTAAGCTATTTTTAATTACTATTTAATTTTTGGGTTGTAATAAGGTCATTTTAACTTTAATTTCTTCTTTGATTTTCTAGGATTATATTATTTTAAGTAACTTTAAATTGATGGATAATAATTCAAATGGGCTAGACTTAGGGTGCGATTTCAAAACGATGCTTGTTTTAAAATAACACGACGTCACGAATATTCGATTTACCAAAGATAACCACTCAAAGAAATTTCAATTTGTTATAACCAAGTGTGGCAATGGATGTAGGCATGTCTAGGATTGGATCCAATCGAAGAGCTTGGTACTTAAGCAGCCTTCATGGCTCACCTCCTCTATTACGGATACCTAACTGGTGCCCAGCTTCCATTCACTTGGTTAGCTTAACAAAAGTCGACTTTTAAAACACTAAAAAGGGAACATGGGTTTTTAACTTCAATGTGGCATGTCGGATTTAGCCATAACGTCTAGGTCGGGTTTGGGGTGCTACAAAACTAATCTCATAAATGTACACTATCACTTAAATGGTCTAATTACCATCTAAGTCTCTTACTTTAAAGTTCTATAGCCTTTTAATACTTTTAGCTACTAGAACTCTACTTTTGCACCTTTTACAATTTAGTCCTTTTTACTTAATTAAACCTGCAAATGATAAAATTTCTTAACGAAATTTTTACACTACCTTGCTAATACGTCTTAGACACTAAAATAATAATAAAATAATTATTCACACGTCGAATCTGTGTCCCAAAACCACTGTTTTGATTTCACTAAAAACACTCTTACAAATGGCAACAACATCAAATTGGCCAGAAAGTTACAAACTCGAATCATCAAAGGATAGTTCTTACAAACCATATCAAATAAAACATACTGACCTAAGGGGTTCGATACTTTAACCACAAATTCAATGGACTCAATAGGTAAATTCTTACTTGACATTAAATTCGTTCATACATACGAATGTGTTGATCTCAGATAAATCAAAGTAGTAACATCAGTGTCAAAGATAAAAAATGTACCCGTGATAACATCTGGTGTTGAAGCTTCTCTCGTGCACGGATCTCATAAGCTCTAGTTGGTTCTTATGTCTCAGATCTCACAGTAGAATCCTTGGTCCCACTGCTACTATTACCCACATTCCTGTGGTTCCTTGGCGGTCTCCCTTTCACAGCTGTATTACTCAGTCGAACAGTCTGGGTCTTTTTTTGGGTATCTATTGGAAATCTCGAATAAAATGCTCATATGAACCACATTTGAAACACGCACCATCTTTCACCCAGCATTCACTAAAGTGTTGATGTCCACACTATAAACAATCGGGCCTATTGCCTTTGACAATGCCTATGCTTGCAATGGATGTAGCTTGAGGTTTTGAACTCGCATACTATTTACCTCTATCTCTAATGGAATATCCCACTGAAGCTGTCAAATGTTTATATTTTCTTTCGACTTCTTCGATAACCTCTTTCTTGAATCTCTAACTTCATAATCAGCTTTCCTCTTTTCTTTACAAAGCTTTTCATCTTTATGCGCTCGATCTACTAAGACAATAAATTCTTTCAGTTCAAGTATCCTGAAAAAAGCTTTATGTCTTCGTTTAACCCGTCTTCAAATAGTTTGCACATGGCAACTTCAGTTAGTATACATTTCTGGGCATAGTTGCTGAGTCGAACAAATTCCCTCTCGTACTCAGACATCTTTATTCAGCCCTATTTAAGTTCAAGAAACTCTTTGCGTTTCTAATAAAGGAATCTATGACTTATGTACCTTTTTTGGAACTCAGTTTGGAAAAATATCAAGTCAACTTGCTCTCTCGGTACCATAAATACCAAAGTGTTCCACCACTGATAAGTTGAATACTTCAATAGAGAAATGGCACATTTTATGCATTCTACTGGTGTACAAGACAATTTGTCAAAAACCCTGATCGTGTTCTCTAACCAGAACTCGAATCTTTCTGGATCACTTCAGCTATAGCTCTAAATTCGTCATCCCCATATTTACGAATTTTATCAACTGGTGGCGTACTAACTCACATTGGTTCCAAACCCTGAAGAACTAAGTGGATCGATTGGGGAATAGCTGGGGTGAAGGTCGTTGAGCCATCGAGTTCGTTTGTACTAACTAGGGTTTAGATTTTTTGGTCAAGCCAATAAGTACATTTTATTCTTTAAAGTCACCCCTATTTTGCTATCTGACAGTTCTGACCCTTCTGCACTAAATATTAATTATCTCTTCATACAAGATTTGGATAATGTTCCTCATAGGGTAAAAATATGTATAAATTACGGTTTATCAAATACATCCACACTTAAGCATTTGCTTGTCCTCAACCAAAATTCTCAACTCATAATCAAAATAAATCCTTCTCAACTTATAATTCTTATCGATAATATCTCAAAATAATCCATAGGTAATCATACATTGAAAATCCAACTGAAAGAACATCAAAGTTTCAATCATTCCAAGGGGAAGACCGTACTTTCTGCAAACCATATTCTTAATAGAGTGCATCATAAAAATTAGACTTTACCCCATACGAATTTATGGAAAGGTTATGCCCCTAATCTACAATACTTGAAAGTGTAGGGTGCTTAGCAAAAGTAGGCTTATTTGCTTTTAGAAGGTTGGTGATGCTTAGGATTTTGCCAAGCTGGTGATGGATTGATTCATATTTATTTTAAGCTTATGGTTTTAAATGGTAAGTATTGTTCATGATTTATGAACTTAGTAAGCATTATATGCTTACGACATGTTCTTTTTTATGTTTCGAAGTTTCTCACTCAACTCGGGGCAATCCCTAATGAAACGATCCGGAGAACCACATCCAAAACACGTCCCCTCATCTCTCCTATACGGACTCGGGTGACGTTTCCCACAATGTTGGCACTCAAATTGACGAGGCTTACCGTCATCTTCGAAAATACTATAGCCCCTTTCAGTTGGTCAAACAGATCATCAATCTGTTGCAACGGATACTTATTATTTATGGTCACCTTATTAAGCTGTCTGTAATCGATGCACATTCTCATAGTTCCATCTTTCTTTTTCACAAATGACATAGGTGCACCCCACGGAGAGAAACTCGGTCGTGCGAAACCTCTATCTATCAATTCTTGCAACTTAGCTTTCAATTTTTTTAATTCTATAGGTTCCATTCAATGCTATATTTATGTTTTAAATGGCTTTAATATTATATGATTTATATGATTGATATTATGAGCAAGTTTGATAATGCCAAGATAACGAAGAAGTCCCGGTTGAACCTTAGGAATAGATAAGAGACAAATGCCATGGAATTAGGGTTATGTGTGATTTCATGTAAGACCATATCTGGGATATGCCATCGATATGTGATTTTTTGTAAGACCATGTCTAGGACATGGCAGAAATGGAAAGAGAGCGAAAAGGGGTTTGAGGGGAAAAGAATTTGAGAAAAAGACTAGATTTAACCAGAGGTGTTTAGGAGAAAAGCAATAAGATATTCATCTTTAGATAGAAAGAGGAGAAAGGGAAGTAAATGGAGAGGAAGAAAACAACAATCGGTGGTTTTCAAAAATTGATTTGAGGTCCGGTTATTATCAACTTCGAGTTAAGGAAGCGGACGTGCCTAAGACTGCTTTTAGGACTAGGTACAGTCACTATGAATTTCTAGTTATGCCGTTTGGATTAACAAATGCTCTAGTCGTATTTATGGATTTAATGAAACCAGACAACGCATGTTGCTCTAATTAGATTAAAGTCATCATATTTTTTCACTGCAAAATCCATCCTTGAATTTCTAAAACGTGTTATAAAACTAGTCCTTATACATCCACTCACTTGATAATTCTAACATATGTAACAATATTCCAAAGGTATTCGCTTGATAGAGCGATGCTGCTTCCGACGATCTCCAACCCCGAGCCGACCTGAGAACACTAAGCAAATGGAAAAGAGGGAGTACGCTTTACACTTACTAACTTTTTCATTTTAAAGTAGTATATTTCCAACAATTTAGAAGCAACTCTACTACTGTTTAAACATGTCTGCCATGATGAACCTAGTTGAGAAGAATGTCGAGTGGACTGTAGACACATGCATTTCCAAACACTTTTGTGGCAACAAAGAAATGTTCATCAAGTTTGAAAGTGTATCGGACTTACAATCGAGCTTGGAAGCTTGAAAAACCCTAGCCATGGTTTCTCCATGCAAATTTCGGCCAAGAGGTTGAAGATGGACAAAAATTGGCTTTTAATTTTGTTTTTAATTCATTTTAATAACTAAATGACCAAAATGCCCTTAATGAAAAACTTTGGAAACGTGCCTAACCATGTCTATTTTTGTCCACCAACTTAACCAATAGTCTAATTACCATATAAGGACCTCCAATTTAAAATTTCATAACAATTGGACACCTCAAGCATGTAGAACTCAACTTTTGGGTAGTGATGATGCATTACTAGATACCAGTCATTGCTTGTATCGTTAGAAGTGTTCTAATATGACTACCAATGTTACAATAGCCTACAGAGTCACACCCTCTGGTTAAAATAAATAGAATCTAAACACAGTTGGTATTAAATTTGATTATCATGAGAATTATATTAACTTTACCCTCAATATCAGGGACTAGATCAGGGCCCAGAACACTTCATTCACCCAACTCAGTCCAACATGAAGGTGTGTGACACCTACAACCATACAATGCCTCGTAAGGCATCATCTAAATGCTAGACTGGTAGCTGTTGTTATAAGCAAACTCTGCAAGCGGTAGGTAACCCTCCCAACTGCTTCGAAAGTCAATCACGCAACTCCTTAACATGTCCTCCAGTATCTGAATCACCCTCTCAGATTGACTATCAGTCTAAGGATGGAACGCAGTACTGGAGTCTAACCTTGTACCCAGAGCTTCATGCAGCTTCTTCCAGAACCAAGATGTAAAACGAGGATCCCTATCAGATAATATCGAAACTAGTACTCCATGCAGTCTCACTATCTCAGACACATATAGCTTTGCTAGCTTCTGTAGAGAGTAGTCAGTACGAACTGGTATGAAATGGTCAGACTTGGTCAATCGATACACGATGACCCACACTGAATCTTTCTTAGTAGGCGTTAGGGGCAACCCACTAAGGAAGTCCATAGTCACACTCTCCCACTTCCAAAGTGGAATCTTAACTGGCTGAAGCAACCCTGAAGGTAACTGATATTCAGCCTTAACCTACTGGCAAGTCAGACATTTACCTAAGAAGTCGGTAACCTCTCGCTTAAGTCCTGGCCACCAATATAACTCACAAAGGTCTCGATACATCTTATTCCTGCCAGGATGCATAGCATAAGGGCTACTATGCGCCTCTCACAGTATAGACTGCCTCAACTCGGTATTCTTCGGTATATAGACTCTCTTACAGAAACAGAGTACCCCTTCGCTATCCAGATCAAAATCTGAAGCATTACCACCTCAATCTATCGGAATTGAAGACCCAGTGACTCATCCTCCAACTGTTTACTCTTAATCTGCTCAATCCATATTGTTTAACCTAATGTTCGGCCAATAGACTACCATCATCAAATAAACTGAGGCGAGTAGGCATTGACTTCAGATCAGTCATAGCTCTACGGCTCAGTGCATCGACCACCACATTAGCCTTACTAGGATGGTATTCAATTGTACAGTCATAGTCTTTAAGCAGCTCAATCCATCTATGCTGCCTAAGATTTAACTCCTTTTGAGTGAGGAGATACTTGAGGCTCTTGTGATCAGTGTAGATGATACACTTCTCACCGTACAAATAATGCCTCCAAATTTTCAGTGTGAATACCACCGTAGCTAATTCCAAGTCATGTGTTAGATAATTCGCCTCATGTGTAACACCCCGTACCCGAGACCATTGCCGGAGTCAAACACGAGGTGTTTACGGACTTATTTCATTGTAAAACACAGTTCATTTAAAATTTCCAGACAAGCTGGCTAACTGCGTCACTGTTACCTTAAAAATCATATCTCAAGTTCCAAAACTTGAAAACCAGTTCCGTAAATTTTTCCTGAAACTAGACTCATATGTCCATCTACAAATTTATTTCTAGAATTTTTGGTTGGGCCAATTAGTACAGTTTATTAGTTAAAGTCTCCCTTGTTATAGGGTTCGACTACTCTGATCTTCATGCATTACGACTTAGATATCTTCCTGTACAGGGCTTAAATACTTATACCGTTTGTTCCTAAAGAAACTAGACTCGAAAAGGATTCTGTAAATATAGGGCATGACCTCTAATTATCTCTGGTTAATTTATAGTGAATTTCCAAAGTCAGATCAGGGGATCCAGAAATCGCTCTGGCCCTGTTCCACGAAAACTTAAATATCTCTTAAAATACGATTCATATGATCGTTTCGTTTCTTCCATATGAAATTATATTCATCAAGGTTAGAGTACATAATTTATTCACTATTTAATTCCATTCCTACTATTTTTAGTGATTTTTCAAATTCACAACACTGCTGCTGTCAGCATCTGCCTTTAAGGTTGACTTTACCTATTTCATAGTTTCCATGAATCAACTAGAACTTGTCATACATAGCACCAAAATAATCATGATTAACCATTCCAATGGCTAATCATTACCAAACATTTCCATACCTCTCAATTAACAACATACAAAACGATTATAATGCTATGCTCAAAGTATATATAAGCCATTTTCGCATGGCTATCCAAATTTATACAAAATCAAAGGGTACATGACCAACAACAAAAAGGGGTAGTCCTATACATGCCATTTTCAGAGTTCAACCAAAAGTGTACCAAAAGGGCTTTGATAGTGTGGATGACTTCGACTTTGACAATCCCGAGTCTGATAGCTGACGAACCAAAATCTATAAAACAGAGAATCAAAGAAACGTAATAAGAATTTAATGCTTAGTAAGTTTTGAGCAATGAAATTAGGCACAATTGAAGTATAGCATTCATATGACTAAACGGATAATTTCATATACACACATTCTCAAAATCATACCTACTTCACATTACCAACCCTTATACTCATACAAGAGATCAACTTAACCAAAAGCCGGAAGCTCATTAATCGACTGAGCGAATACTATTTAAAAGGAATCAACTAATCCAATGCATATACGAAACATACCTCATCATTGGGATTTTACGAGCATATTAATTGAAATTTATTACAGCAAGATCGCTCATTCCCAAACCAAGCACCTTCGGCTTTAACCGGATATAGCCGCTCGCTCAAATGCCTTCGGGACTTAGCCCGAATATAGTAGTTCGCACAAATGCCTTCGGGACTTAGCCCGGATATAGTAACTCACAGAAATGCCTTCGGGACTTAGCCCGGAATTAGTAACTCGCACAAATGCCTTCGGGACTTAGCCCGGAATTAGTCACTAGCACAAATGCCTTCGGGACTTAGCCCGGTTATCATCCGAATATTCATGCACATATCAGTAAATCATGACACATCTTTATTTCATTTTCATAACTAGAATCCAAACACAAGTCAGTTATTAAGCATTCCCATTTTCAGCTCAATAGCCACATACAAACAGCATGATTTGGTTTGCTTTGTGACATGATCTCTATGCACATACGGCTACCCATCATACGTGTAGACTAATTAACTCAACATATAATTCAAGTAGAATCATTATATCACCGTATATTAGTTATGATTGTACGTCATGACTTAATCAAATCGTAAACTAAGTTTCATTACTCGAAAACTTACCTCGGATGTTGTCGAACGATTTCGACGGCTATTCGATCACTTTTTCCTTCCCTTTATCGGATTTAGTTCCCATTTGCTCTTGAGCTTAATTTAACAAATAAATTGATTTAATCATTTGAACATCAAAAAGAGAAACTCAAGGTACTTAACCCATATATACATTAGACATTAGAGTCACATATATATGAAATCATGAATCAACTCAACATATTAGCACACACTCTCTTTTAGCCGATTATCTAAGCCAAGATAAAAGTATCAATATGCTTGCCTCTAACCGAATACATGCAACACCAATCTACCTCATGTGGCCGAATATGCATGTCTATGTTGAGGCCGATTATATGCTTAATACTTCCTACAATTATGGTTACTCGATTGACTACATACCATTTTGTTTCAAGTTCAAAACTCGGCTAATACACATATATACACTAGTAATCAAATACTAACATTTGCACTTCACCTTACTACCAATTCTCTTCTATTTCCTACCATGGCCGAATGCATCAAGACACCATACCATTTCAATTTTGGTCATGGGTTAAACAAAGAACTTAATGTCTAACTCAAAAATGCTAAAAAGAAAATCCAAGAGTCATCAATCACCATCACATGTATCACTACAAAGCTTCACACTTAGCATGCAAATGACATCAACACAAGTCCACCTTAGCCGAAACTTAGCTCATCTTCATGCCTCATCACCACAACATCAACCACCAACCAAGAAGGCAACACCCATGGCCGAATATCATCTCCATCTCATAGCAAAGATTTAGACCATGGGCTAGGTAGAACTCAAGCTAACAACTAAAAATATGCATGAATCTCATGGAACAACATCAACATACCTTAGTCTAGTGAACCACCATAGCCGATTTTCTCCAAGCTCTTTCCCTTCTTTTTCGTTCTTCTATTAAGCCAAGTTCAACATGAGAACTTTTTCTTTTTCTTTTGTCTTCATCATTTTCCTTTTTCATTATTTTATTACCATGCTCCTTATTTTATCATTTCTAACATAAAACATTAACACAACATGTTTATGACATGTTTTACCCATCACATTTTGTCCACCCTCATTGTCATGGCCGGCCACTACTAATTAAGTGGGGAAATTGACATGCAAGTCCACCCTTTTGACTACATGCACTAATAGATCCTTATAGATTAACCTATCACATTTCAAAAGTGTCACACATAAGTCCTATTAACTAAATTCACATGCTATTAACTAAATCGAAACTTAAAACTTTCACACATTCATATTCACATATTTTAGACAATAATTATCATATTCAAATAATTTGGTGATTCGGTTTAGCGGTCCCGAAACCGCTTTCCGACTAGGGTCACTTTAGGGCTGTCACAACTCTCCCCCACTTAAGAAATTTTCGCCCCCGAAAATCTTACCGGTAAATAAGTTTGGGTATTGTTCTTTCATAGAGTTCTCGGGTTCCCAAGTAGCTTCTTCCATCCCGTGTTTGAGCCATAACACTTTTACTAAAGGAACCTTTTTGTTTCGCAACTCTTTCACTTCACGAGCTAGGATACGAATTGGTTCTTCTTCATAACTCATATCGGCTTGAATTTCAACCTCGGAGGGACTTATTATGTGCGAAGGATTAGATCTGTAACGTCAAAGCATCGAAACATGAAAAACGTTGTGGATCCTTTCAAGTTCAGGGGGTAAAATCAATCTATACGCAACTGGACCGACTCGTTCGGATATTTCATATGGCCCGATGAACCTCGGACTCAATTTGCCCTTACGCCCAAATCTGAGTATCTTTTTCCAAGGTGAAACTTTAAGAAACACTTTATCTCCCACCTGATACTCAATGTCCTTTCATTTCAAATCCGCGTACGACTTCTGACGATCTGATGCTGCCTTCAGACTTTCACGAATTATTTTTACTTTCTGCTCAGCATCTTTAATCAAATCAACTCCGAAAATTTTAGTTTCACCGAGCTCGGTCCAAAACAATGGTGTACGGCATTTTCGACCGTACAAAGCCTCGTAAGGCGCCATCTTAATGCTTGACTGAAAACTATTGTTGTAAGTGAACTCAATCAAAGGTAGATACCGTTCCCATGAACCACTAAACTCAAGGATGCAGCATCTCAACATATCCTCGAGTATCTGAATTATCCGCTCGAATTGACCATCAGTTTGGGGATGAAAAGCGGTGCTAAAATGCAACTTGGTACCCAAAGCTTCTTGCAATTTCTTCCAAAATCGCGAGGTGAATCTCGGATCTCTATCCGACACAATAGAAATGGGTACCCCGTGTAATCTCACAATTTGAGAAACATACAATACAGCTAGTTTATCCAGTGAATAATCCATACGTACAGGAATAAAATGAGCCGACTTAGTCAGTCTATCAACAACAACCCAAATCGCATCTTTCTTACTTGTCGACAATGGCAACCCAGACACAAAATCCATCGTGACTCGATCCCATTTCCATTCAGGTATCATGATCGGCTGGAGTAAACCCGTAGGCACTTGATGTTCCGCTTTCACTTGTTGGCATATTAAACACTTCGAAACAAAATCGAAAATGTCTCGTCTCATACCATGCCACCAAAACTGACGTCTCAGATCGTTGTACATTTTCGTGCTCCCCGGGTGAATTGACATTCGTCTACTATGAGCTTCGTTCAGAATCATCGAAATAAGTTCTGAATTTCTTGGAACACACAAACGACTTTTGAACCTCAAACAATCGTCGTCATCAATTTGAAACTTTGACTCCCTATCCGAAACACATTCAGCCCGTTTTGCAACCAATTCATCATCGACTTTCTGAGCTTCACGAATTTGATGAATCAACAATGGTCTAGCCTTTAATTCTGCTACTAACATGTTGTCGGATAGAACAGACAAGTGTACATTCATCGCTCGTAAAGCAAACAGTGATTTACGACTCAAAGCATCCGCAACCACATTAGCCTTTCCCGGGTGATAGTCAATGACAAGCTCATAATCTTTTAACAACTCAAGCCAATGTCTTTGTCGCAGATTCAAGTCTCTTTAAGTCATCAAATATTTGAGACTTTTGTGATCCGAATATACATGGCACTTCTCACCAAATAAGTAATGTCGCCATATTTTCAAAGCGAATACGATGGCAGCCAGTTCGAGATCATGGGTTGGATAATTTTTCTCATGTGGCTTTAGTTGCCTCGACGCATAAGCTACAACTCGACCTTCTTGCATCAATACACAACCCAACCCAAGTAAGGATGCATCACTGTAAATGACGAACTCCTTGCCTGATTCGGGCTGCACTAGTACTGGAGCTTCCGTCAAATGAGTTTTCAGTTGATCAAAACTTTTCTGACACTTTTCTGTCCATTCAAACTTAACATCTTTCTGAAGTAGTTTCGTCATTGGTGTGGCTATCATCAAGAAACCTTTTACAAACTGTCGGTAGTAACCGGCAAGTCCCAAAAAGCTCCGAACCTCAGTAATATTTCTCGGAGGCTTCCAGTTAAGTATGGCTGAAATTTTGCTCGGATCAACTAGAATACCCGATGCGGATACCACATGACCCAAGAAGCTCACCTCTCTTAACCAGGACTCACACTTACTGAACTTAGCATATAATTGCTTATCTCGTAAAATCTGCAACACTAATCTCAGGTGCTCAGCATGCTCGGTCTCGTCTCTTGAGTAGACCAAGATGTCATCAATAAACACAACTACAAACCGGTCCAGATACTGTCTGAAGACCTGATTCATCAGATCCATAAATACCGCAGGGGCATTAGTGAGCCCAAACGGCATCACTAAGAACTCGTAGTGACCGTATCTCATTCTAAAAGCTGTTTTGGGTATATCCGAATCTCGAATTCGCAACTGATAATAACCCAATCTCAAATCTATCTTTGAAAACATCGAGGCTCCCTTTAGTTGATCAAACAAATCGTCAATGCGCGGTATCCGATATTTATTCTTTATTGTCACCTTATTCAGCTGACGATAGTCGATGCACAACCTCATGGTTCCGTCCTTCTTTTTCACAAAAAATACTGGTGCACCCCAAGGTGAGAAACTTGGTTGAGCGAAACCTCTATCCGTCAACTCTTGCAACGGAGCTTTCAATTCCTTTAATTCTGTTGGTACCATACGATACGGAGCTATCGAAATCGGTGTAGTCCCAGGTACAAGCTCAATACCAAACTCTACCTCTCGAACGGGTGGTAAACCCGGTAATTCTTCGGGAAAAACATCCGGGTATTCACAAACCACTGGCACAGATTCAGGCTTCTTTTCTAACTCTTTGTCATCAAGTACATACGCAAGGTATGCTTCACACCCCTTTCTTACATATTTCTGAGCCAACATCGATGATATTACAGCTGGCAACCTATTCAAGTCAGTAGACTCAACTCGGATTACCTCGTTATTTACACACCTTAAATCGATGGTTTTTCTTTTGCAATTTACAATTGCATCATGTACGGTCAACCAATCCATACCGAGGATAACATCAAATTCGTCAAACGGTAAAAGCATCAAATTGGCCGAAAAATAGGAACCTCGGATTACTAGGGGACATTTCTTGCACACTTTGTCTACAAGCACGTAACGACCCAAAGGATTTGACACCCGAATTACAAACTCAGTAGACTCAACAGGTAGAGTCTTACTGGATGCTAAGGTTTCACATATATAAGAATGAGTAGAACCAGGGTCAATCAAAGCAATTACATTAGTATCAAAAAGAGTAAAAGTACCGATAATAACATCTGCCGAGGAAGCATCCTCGCGTGCGCGTATAGCGTAAGCTCTAGCAGGAGCACGAGCCTCAGATCTGGTTGTAGCATCTCTAGATCCTCTCTGACCGCCACTAGCATTGCCCGTATTTCTAGATGGTCTACCCCGAGCAGTAGTAGCACCAGGTTTCCCACTTTAATTTACATTCTGTTCAAACAATCTCGGGCAATCTTTAATAAAGTGGTCAGCTGATCCGCACTTGTAACAGGAGCGGTCATGGAATCTACAACTCCCCGAATGCCATTTACCACAGTACTGGCACTCCGTTCTGTCTCGACGATCGTTTCCAACACTGGCGACCGAAGTGACTCGTGTACTCACAGGGGGTCGGTCGCGATCTCGTCTAGAAAAACCCGAAGTGTCTCTAGACCGGCCTAAGTCATCTCTAAATTTCTTCGATGACTGTTGGAAGGGCTTTCCCAAAGATCTCTTTCGAAACTCCTTTGCTCCCATATCAGCTTTCCTTTTCTCCTTATTGAGCTCCTCGGCTTTGCAAGCTCGCTCGACAAGTACCACAAATTCTCGAATTTCTAAAATGCCAACATACAGCTTTATATCATCATTCAGTCCATCTTCGAAACGTTTACACATCACAGCTTCTGAAGAAATGCATTCTCGTGCATACCGGTTAAGCCTCACAAACTTTCGTTCATAGTCGGTAACCGACATGGAACCTTGTTTAAGTTCAAGAAATTCCTTCCGTTTTTGATCCATGAATCTCTGACTGATATACTTTTTTCGAAACTCGGTTTGGAAAGACTCCCAAGTTACTTGCTCTCTGGGCACAACAGAAGTCAACGTATTCCACCAATAGTAGGCAGAATCACGTAGCAAGGAGATAGTACACTTTAGGCACTCATCGGGTGTGCAAGACAGCTCATCGAGTACCCGAATAGTGTTGTCCAACCAAAATTCAGCTTGCTCGGCATCATCGCTGTCCGTAGCTTTAAATTCGGTAGCCCCGTGTTTTCGGATTCTGTCAACTGGGGGCTTATTTGACCTTATTTGGTCAGTTGTCGGAGGTATTGTAGGTGCGGGGGTGGTATTAGTCGGGAATGGAGGTTGTGGAACAGCCGTATTAGTTCGAATGTATTGGTTGAACCAATCATTCATCACGCTATAAAAAGCTTGTCTAGCTTCATCGTTCGGATTACTAGCAATAGGTTGAGAGTCCGTCGGCGCTGTCCCTTGTGCGGAAGCAGGCGCTACACTTTCAAGATCATCAGCTACCGCTCGGTTGGGATCGGGATCCATTACTATAAATAAACACATTTTCAATTGTCAGAAATCACCACACTATCAAATAATCGCATAATGGCATGTATAGCTAGATCCAAACGTATTACGATAGTCCTAGAATCGACTAAACCGTAGCTCTGATACCAATAAAATTGTAACACCCCGTACCCGAGACCGTTGCCGGAGTCGAACACGAGGTGTTTACGGACTTATTTCATTGTAAAACACAGTTCATTTAAAATTTCCAGACAAGCTGGCTAACTGCGTCACTGTCACCTTAAAAATCATATCTCGAGTTCCAAAAGTCGAAAACCAGTTCCTTAAATTTTTCCTGAAACTAGACTCATATGTCCATCTACAAATTTATTTCTAGATTTTTAGTTGGGCCAATTAGTACAGTTTATTAGTTAAAGTCTCCCCTGTTACAGGGTTCGACTACTCTGACCTTCATGCATTACGACTTAGATATCTTCCTGTACAGGGCTTTAATACTTATGCCGTTTGTTCCTAAAGAAACTAGACTCGAAAAGAATTCTGTACATATAGATAATGACCTCTAATTATCTCTGGTTAATTTATAGTGAATTTCCGAAGTCAGATCAGGGGATCCAGAAATCGCTCTGGCCCTGTTCCACGAAAACTTAAATATCTCTTAAAATACGATTCATATGATCGTTTCGTTTCTTCCATATGAAAGTATATTCATCAAGGTTAGAGTACATAATTTATTCACTATTTAATTCCATTCCTACTATTTTTAGTGATTTTTCAAATTCACAACACTGCTGCTGTCAGCATCTGCCTTTAAGGTTGACTTTACCTATTTCATAGTTTCCATGAATCAACTAGAACTTGTCATACATAGCACCAAAATAATCATGATTAACCATTCCAATGGCTAATCGTTACCAAACATTTCCATACCTCTCAATTAACAACATACAAAACGATTATAATGCTATGCTCAAAGTATATATAAGCCATTTTCGCATGGCTATCCAAATTTATACAAAATCAAAGGGTACATGACCAACAACAAAAATGGGTAGTCCTATACATGCCATTTTCAGAGTTCAACCAAAAGTGTACCAAAAGGGCTTTGATAGTGTGGACGACTTCGACTTCGATAATCCCGAGTCCGATAGCTGACGAACCAAAATCTATAAAACAGAGAATCAAAGAAACGTAATAAGCATTTAATGCTTAGTAAGTTTTGAGCAATGAAATTAGGCACAATTGAAGTATAGCATTCATATGACTAAACGGATAATTTCATATACACACATTCTCAAAATCATACCTACTTCACATTACCAACCCTTATACTCATACAAGAGATCAACTTAACCAAAAGCCGGAAGCTCATTAATCGACTGAGCGAATACTATTTAAAAGGAATCAACTAATCCAATGCATATACGAAACATACCTCATCATTGGGATTTTACGAGCATATTAATTGAAATTTATTACAGCAAGATCGCTCATTCCCAAACCAAGTACCTTCGGCTTTAACCGGATATAGGCGCTCGCTCAAATGCCTTCGGGACTTAGCCCGGATATAGTAGTTCGCACAAATGCCTTCGGGACTTAGCCTGGATATAGTAACTCGCACAAATGCCTTCGGGACTTAGCCCGGAATTAGTAACTCGCACAAATGCCTTCGGGACTTAGCCCGGAATTAGTCACTAGCACAAATGCCTTTGGGACTTAGCCCGGTTATCATCCAAATATTCATGCACATATCAGTAAATCATGACACATCTTTATTTCATTTTCATAACTAGAATCCAAACACAAGTCAATTATTAAGCATTCCCATTTTCGGCTCAATAGCCACATACAAACAGCATGATTTGGTTTGCTTTGTGACATGATCTCTATGCACATACGGCTACCCATCATACGTGTAGACTAATTAACTCAACATATAATTCAAGTAGAATCATTATATCACCGTATATTAGTTATGATTGTACGTCATGACTTAATCAAATCGTAAACTAAGTTTCATTACTCGAAAACTTACCTCGGATGTTGTCGAACGATTTCGACGGCTATTCGATCACTTTTTCCTTCCCTTTATCGGATTTAGTTCCCCTTTGCTCTTGAGCTTAATTTAACAAATAAATTGATTTAATCATTTGAACATCAAAAAGAGAAACTCAAGGTACTTAACCCATATATACATTAGACATTAGAGTCACATATATATGAAATCATGAATCAACTCAACATATTAGCACACACTCTCTTTTAGCCGATTATCTAAGCCAAGATAAAAGTATCAATATGCTTGCCTCTAACCGAATACATGCAACACCAATCTACCTCATGTGGCCGAATATGCATGTCTATGTTGAGGCTGATTATATGCTTAATACTTCCTACAATTATGGTTACTTGATTGACTACATACCATTTTGTTTCAAGTTCAAAACTCGGCTAATACACATATATACACTAGTAATCAAATACTAACATTTGCACTTCACCTTACTACCAATTCTCATCTATTTCCTACCATGGCCGAATGCATCAAGACACCATACCATTTCAATTTTGGTCATGGGTTAAACAAAGAACTTAATGTCTAACTCAAAAATGCTAAAAAGAAAATCCAAGAGTCATCAATCACCATCACATGTATCACTACAAAGCTTCACACTTAGCATGCAAATGACATCAACACAAGTCCACCTTAGCCGAAACTTAGCTCATCTTCATGCCTCATCACCACAACATCAACCACCAACCAAGAAGGCAACACCCATGGCCGAATATCATCTCCATCTCATAGCAAAGATTTAGACCATGGGCTAGGTAGAACTCAAGCTAACAACTAAAAATATGCATGAATCTCATGGAACAACATCAACATACCTTAGTCTAGTGAACCACCATAGCCGATTTTCTCCAAGCTCTTTCCCTTCTTTTTCGTTCTTCTATTCGGCCAAGTTCAACAACATGAGAACTTTTTCTTTTTCTTTTTCTTCATCATTTTCCTTTTTCATTATTTTATTACCATGCTCCTTATTTTATCATTTCTAACATAAAGCATTAACACAACATGTTTATGACATGTTTTACCCATCACATTTTGTCCACCCTCATTGTCATGGCCGGCAACTACTAATTAAGTGGGGAAATTGACATGCAAGTCCACCCTTTTGACTACAAGCACTAATAGATCCTTATAGATTAACCTATCACATTTCAAAAGTGTCACACATAAGTCCTATTAACTAAATTCACATGCAATTAACTAAATCGGAACTTAAAACTTTAACACATTCATTTTCACATATTTTAGACAATAATTATCATATTCAAATAATTTGGTGACTCGGTTTAGCGGTCTCGAAACCGCTTTCCGACTAGGGTCACTTTAGGGCTGTCACATCATGAATCTTAAGCTGACAAGACGCATACACTACTACTTTACCCTCTTGCATCAACACGCATCCTAAACCAACATGTATCGCTGTAGATAGTGAACTCTTTCCCTGACTCTGGCTATATCAAGACAAGGGCCTCAGTAAGTACCTTCTTGAGCTTCTTGAAGCTCTCTTACTATGCATCAATCCAGTTAAACGGTACTTCCTTATGTAGCAGCTTAGTCAAAGGTGCTACAATTAGTGAAAACCCTTCTACAAATCATCGATAATACCCTGTCAGTCCCAAACAACTGTGGATCTCAGATACAGTCTTAGGCTGCTTCCAATCCAAAACAGCTTCAATCTTTTGATGATCAACCCTAATCCCTTTAGTAGATACCACATGACCCAGAAATGTTACCTCTTGTAACCAGAACTTGCATTTGCTAAACTTAGCATTGTTTCTCCCTCAAAATCTGCAAAACTACTCGGAGATGTTCATCATGTTCATCCTCGATTCTTGAATACACCAAAATTTCATCAATAAAAACCATTATGAACTGGTCCAATTAGAGCTGGAACACTTAGTTCATTAGATCCATAAAAGTTGCTGGTACATTTGTCAGTCCAAATGGCATCACTAGGAACTCGTAATGACAATAGCGAGTCCTAAACGTTGTCTTGTATACATCGATCTCTTTGACCCTCAATTGATGGTACCCAGATCGGAGATCAATCTTAGAGAAAACTGCAGCTCCTCGAAATAAGTCAAATAGATCATCTATCCTCGGTAGGGGGTATGTATTCTTAATGGTCAGTTTATTCAATTGCTGGTAATCGATGCACATACGCATGGATCTATTCTTCTTTCTAACAAATAAAACTGGTGCTTCCCACGGAGACATACTAGGTCGGATGAAACCACTATCCAATAATTCTTGAATTTGATCTTTAAGCTCCACAACTCTTTCGGTGCCATTCTAAAGGGGCGATAGACACCAGAGCTATAACAAGCAGGAGCTCAATCCCGAACTCAACTTCACTGTTTGGAGGTAACCTAGATAGCTCTTCAGGAAAGACATCTGAAAAATCTTTAACCGTTCTGATATTTTTAACAAAAGAGTCTCCAGAATTTGAAACACTGATGTATGCTAGATATGCCTCACATCTTCTACGAACCAACCTTTCCGTCCTCAGTGCAGAAATCACATTCGACAAGTAGTTTCGACGTTCCCCAATTACAACTACCTTGTCGTCCTCCACAATTCTCAGTACAATCCATTTAGTGGCACAATCCGAACTCACTTGGTGTTTAACCAGCCAGTCCACTCCCAGTATTAAATCAAACTCTCCAAAAGAAAGTTCCATCAAATCTGCCATAAAGATAACCCCTTGAACCTCAAAGGAACATCTCTATACAGTTTATTTACTCTCACTAACTGCCCCAATAGACTCAGTACAGTAACCTCACTCGTAGTGCTCTCAACCAAGATACCCAAAGTCTCAAACACAGTACAAGCTATATAGGAGTGAGTAGATCCTATATCTATCAGTGCAGTATAAGGTACATCATAGATAAAGAACGTACTCATGATAACATCCGGAGCATCTCCATCCTCTCGGTGACGTGCAACATAAACTAAAATTGGCTACCTCGCCTCAGCATGTCCAGCACCTCTGCCCAGTGCTCTCTGACCACGGCCCAAACCATTCCCACCTCTAGCCTGACCACGACCTCTCAGTGGCTGCTAAACACACCTCAAATTTGTGGTTCTGAAACCACTGTTACAACTTAGCTAAAATCGGGCTGTTACAACTTTCCCCCCTTAGGGATTTTCGTCCCTGAAAATCTTACCAGTGAATAGGTTTGGATATTTTTTGCTCATAGTATCCTCGGGTTCCCAAGTAGCTTCTTCAACCCCGTTTTGATGCCATAATACTTTCACTAATGTAATTTTCTTATTTGTCAACTCTTTGATCTCATGAGCTAAGATTCGAATCGGTTCTTCACTATACGTTAAATCTGGCTGAATTTTAACTTCGATCGGGGAAATAACATGTGAAGGGTCGGATTGATATCTTCGTAGCATCGATACATGAAACACATTATGTATTCTCTCTAGCTCAAGCGGTAAAGATAGTCGATAAGCAACTGGCCTGACTCACTCGATAATCTCATATGGTCCAATGAATCACGGACTCAATTTCCCTTTTTGACCAAATCGCAATATCTTTTTCCGCAGCGACACTTTCAGAAACACTCTATCCCAGATCTGAAGCTCAATGTCTTTCCGTTTCAAGTCTGCATAAGATTTCTGTCGGTCCAAAGCTGCTTTCAAACTATCGCGAATTACTTTTACTTTTTCTTCAGTCTCTTTGATTAGATCAATCCCATGAATCTTATTCTCACTTAGCTCAGTCTAATACAACGATGTTTGACATTTACAACTGTATAGATCTTCGTATGGTGCCATATTTATACTTGATTAAAAGCTATTGTTATACGAAAATTCAATCAGTGGTAGATATTTCTCTCAGCTACCTTCAAACTCAAGAATGTAACATCGCAACATATCTTTAAGTATTTGAATAACTCGCTCAGATTGGCTATCCGTGTAAGGGTGAAATACGGTGATAAAATGTAGCTTTGTACCCAAAGCTTCTTGCAGTTTCTTCCAAAATCACGAAGTGAATCTCAAATCTCTATCCGAAACAATAGAAGTAGGTACTCTATGTAATTTCACAACTTCAGAAATATATAACTTAGCGAATATATCGAGTTAATAGTCTGTACATACTAAAATGAAATGCGCAGATTTTGTTAATCTCTCAACAACAACCCAGATTGCATCTTTCTTTCTCGGGGTTAAGGGCAAACCCGAAACAAAATGCATAGTTACTCTGTCCCATTTCCACTCAAGAATAATGATAGGCTATAATAAACCTGACGGCACTTGAAGCTCAGCTTTGACTTGCTGAAAAATCAAATATTTCGAAACAAATTTTGAGATATCCTATTTCATACCGTGCCACCAAGAAAACTATTTCAAATCATTATAATTTTCGTACTTCCTGGATGTTCTGATAAACAATTACTATGTGCTTCGTTCAAAATCATCTGAATCAACTCTGGATTTCTCGAAACACATATTCAATCTCTGAATCTCAAACAGTCATTTGGATCAACTTGAAACTCTGAATCAGAAATTGACTCACACTGAACACATTTTGCTTGAAACTCATTATCAAAATTTTGAGCTTCACAAATCTATTGTAAAAATAATGGTCTCACTTTCAACTCGACTACTATTGAACCGTCGTCTAACAAAGTTAATTGAGTATTCAAAGCACGTAAAGCAAATAATGACTTTAGGCTCAAAGCATCACCAACTACGTTTGCGTTTCCTAGTTGATAGTCAATTACCAATTCATAGTCTTTTAGCAATTCTAACCATCTACACTGTCGCAAGTTCGAATCTCTCTGAGTCATCAAATATTTCAATATTTTGTGATCGATATAAATATTGCATTTCTCACCAAACAAGTAGTGACGCCAAATTTTCAAAGCAAACACTATTGCAGCCAATTCTAGTTCGTGCGTTGGATAATTCTTTTCGTGCGGCTTTAGCTGTCTCGAGGCATAAACTACGACTTTACCTTCCTACATCAAAACACAACCCAAGCTATTTAATGATGCATCACTGAAAATTACGAATTCTTTACCTGACTCAGGCTGAACTAACACTGGAGCTTCAGTTAATAAAGCTTTCAACTGTTCGAAGCTCTGCTGGCACTTTTCTGACCACTCAAATTTAACATCTTTCTGAAGTAATAGTGTCACCGGAGTCGCAATCATTGAGAAGCCTTTCACAAATCATCTATAATAGCCAGCTAGTCCTAGAAAACTATAGACTTCAGATACATTTCTAGAGGCTTCCAATCTATAATTGAAGAAATTTTACTCGAATCAACCCGGATACCATCAGCTGAAATAATATGTCCCAGAAATCCAACCTCTTGTAAAACTCACATTTGCTAAACTTTGTGATTGCAAACAACTGTTTATCTCACAAAGTTTGTAATACAATTCTCAAATGCTTGGCATGTTCAGATTCATCATGAGAGTAAATCAAGATATCATCAATAAACACAACTACGAATCGGTCTAAACACTACCTAAAAATTCGGTTCATCAAGTCCATAAAAACAGCGGGTGTATTCGTTAGTCCGAAAGGCATAACCAAAAATTCATAATGTCCGTACCTTGTTCTAAATGTAGTTTTTGGCAAATCGGAGTCTTTAACTCGCAAATGGTAATAACTTGATCTCAAATTGATTTTTGAGAACATTGTTGCCCCTTTTAACTGATCAAACAAATCATCAATCTGAGGTATAGGGTATTTGTTCTTTATAGTCACTTCATTTAGCTGTCTGTAGTTAATACACATTCTCATTGTGCCATCTTTCTTTTTCACAAACAACACGAGAGCACCCTAAGGCGAAAAAATTAGTCTAACAAAACCTTTATCTGTCAACTCTTGCAACTAAGCTTTCAATTCTTTTAACTCTGTCGGGGCATTTGGTACAAAGCTATCGATGTCGGCATTGTACTCGGTACTAATTCAATACCAAATTCAACTTCTCTGATAGGTGCTAAAGTTGGTAACTCTTCAAGAGATACATCTGGATATTCGCATACAACTGGTACTGATTCAATCTTTGTTTCTGTCACTTTCGTTTCAAGTACATAAGCAAGATAAGCTTCATACCCCTTTCCCACAAATTTCTGAGCTAACATAGACTAGATCACAATTGGAAAACTATTCAGATCATAGGATTCAATTCTAATAATCTCATTGTTCTGACATTTTAGTACAATCGTCTTTCTTCTTCAATCCACTATAGCATTATGCATCGTTAGCAATTGATAAATGCCAAATTATACATATTTACACCTTAAATACTTAGCATATTTATGTATGTTTATTACTAGATTTGTGGATTTTGGTGCTCTTAATCCGGTTATTTCATGTTTTGTACTCAGGAAAGCACCAAGAGTCGAAAGGAGCAAAAACGAGATAAAAAAGGACAAAAACTGACCAAATCGAGAAGATGACACGGCCTAAGCCTTGCCACACGGGCATCTCACATGCCCGTGGCCTTTGGGAGTGTCGACCAAGGTTTTCACGATTCACACGGGCTAGCCATTGAGCCCACACAGCCATGTGCAATTCGAACACAGCCTGCTAATCACGTCACACAGCTGTGGCACACAGGCGTGTCCCTTTTTCAAAGAGTTGTATTCTACACGAAAAAGGGTGCTTAGGGAGGAAGAAAGCCAATCCAAAGCCTATATAAACACCCTAAGTGTGACCCAGAAAGAGGCCGCTCTTTCCAAAACTTTTCTGGAATACAGTACCACACGACGGGAATTACTTGAAGGAAGCCAGACGATCCATCTCAAAAGCCAAAGCTACTCCAAGGTTGAAGATCTCTCTCAGAATTCCTTCAGGGGTTTTAGAGTTTTCTTCATGTTTTGCTATTTTTATACTTTTCAGATGTACTCTTATTTTATTATGAACTAAACCCCTCAGATACCTAAGGGGGATAAAACCTATGATAGATCTTGTTATTATTATCTGAACTGTATGATAAATACTTGATTTGTTCTTAATTATGTGTTCTTAATGCTTGAGTTAATATTTCGGGTATTAATTCATGATTTGATGTGCTTTTGCAGAGGAGGAATAGACCCTGCCTAAGAGTAGATTTGGCATAATTAAGTGGAGTTGATCGAACGCCTAGAAATAGGGTTACGAGATTTTGCCAGATTAGGGTGAAACCTAATAAAGGGATCCATAGATCGAGTTAATGCAACCCTAGAGTGTTAATTAGAGAAAAGTCTCGATTATTCAATCTAGGGACTAGACGTTATTAGTCTTGAATAAGGATAATAACCTAACTTAGGGATCTCTACGGAACAAGTCAAGTGAATAAATCGTCCGGTTCAAAGTCAGATAACAAGTGAAATCTAGGTGGATTCCTCCTTAGGTGTCATCTTTATCAATTGCTTTTCTTCAAGTCTTTTTCCAAATTTTTTCTTTGCTTTAATTAAATCTGTTAATTAGTTTAAATAATTAGTTTAATAAACAAACCCTTTTATTCTTAGGCTAGATAATAAAAAGATAGTTATTACTAGTACTTTCGGTTCCCTTAGGTGCGATATCCCGGTCTTACCATTACTATACTATTGTTCGATAGGTGCACATGCCTTTTCGTCGTGATAATTGTTAGTCTAGGTTTGATCTTCATTATAAATATTTATTACTTGTTACGAATCACGCGATCAAGTTTTTTACGCCGTTGCTGGGGATCGAAATATTAGGAACACTAAATTTTATTACTTTAGCCATTTATTTTTCTTGCAATTTTATTTTATTTTATTATTTATTAATTTACTTTTTCTCTCTCTTGGCAAGTTTTTATAGTTTATGACTAGAAGAAACCCGTCAAGACCATTACTCTTTGACGAAGAAATTGATCGTACAGTTCGCAAAAATCAAAGAGAAATAAGGCGTAGTTTACGCTACACGGAGAACGAGCGAGAAGACGATACTCAAACCCCAACCGAAGAGATGGCTGAAAACCCAGGCGATTAGCTGCCTCCTGCAATTGCAGCTAATCAAAATCCTGCTTCACGTACTATGTATGATTATGCTAAACCTTCTTTCACAGGAACTGAGTCTATTATAGTTAGACCTGCTATTGCTGCGAATAATTTCGAACTAAAACCTAACACAATTCAGATGATACAGCAGTTTGTTCAGTTTGATGGTTTGCAGGATGAGGATCCTAACACATATTTGGCAAATTTTCTTGAATTTTGTGATACATTCAAAATCAATGGCGTTTCTAATGATGCCATTCGTCTTCGGTTATTTCCATTTTCACTAAGAAACAAAGCTAAACACTGGTTGAACTCATTGCCACGAGGGTCTATCACTACTTGGGAACAAATGACTGAGAAGTTTTTACTAAAATATTTTCCGCTGGCTAAAACGGCTAAATTACGTAATGATATCTCTTCTTTTGTGCAGATGGATTTAGAAACACTTTACGATGCATGGGAGAGATACAAGGACTTACTGAGAAGGTGCCCTCACCATGGGTTACCGCTTTTGCTGCAAGTTCAAATGTTCTACAATGGTGTGAATCCCTTGACAAGATAAATGATTGACGCAACTGCTGGCGAAACCATCAACAATAAAACACCGGAAGATGCCTATGAATTCATAGAGGAGATGTCACTGAACAACTATCAGTGGCAAGTTATGAGGACAAAGCCAACGAAAATAGCCGACGTCTATAACATCGATTCAGTCACCATGCTCTCTAATCAGGTAGAACTTCTTAATAAAAAGATTGACCGTTTACTTGGTTCTACACAGGTACATCTAGTAATGAGGTGTGACTCAAGCGGAGGAGGTGTACATACAGAATATCAATCCTTCAATCCTACAACTGAAGAGGAACAAGTCAACTATATGGGTAACAATAACTTTAGATCCCAAAATAACCCATGCAGTAATACTTATAATGCAGGTTGGAGGAACCACCCAAATTTTTCCTGGGAGGTCAAGGAAATCAAAAGCCACAAAATCCTCAAGGTTTTATATAGCCACCTTATCAACAAGAGAAAAAACCAAACCTTGAAGAGATGCTTTCCAAATTCATCTCAGTGTCAGAAACCCGTTTCCAAAATACCGAGATAGCACTTAAGAATCACAAGCATCAATCTAAGGACTCGAAACTTAAATAGGCCAGCTGTCCAAACTAATCTCTGAACGACCACAAGGTAGCCTACCAAGTAATACCAAACCTAATCCGAGGGAATACCTCAATGCAATTAGCACTCAAGATAATGAAGGATTCATTGCACCTGAACCAGAAATACAGCAAGACAATGCGATGAACAAAGGACGAGAAGAGGTAAACAATAATGATCCCAAACAGGTAAGTACAACTCATGAACCTCGTGTGCCATATCCTAAAGCGATGACGAAAGATAGAACAGAAGAAAAATTCGGTAAGTTTTTCAAACTCTTAAAGAAATTACATATTAACTTACCCTTTATTGAAGTTCTTTTGCAGATGCCCAACTCAGCAAAATTCTTAAAAGAACTTCTGAGCAATAAAAGGAAATTAGATGCTAAATCACATGTGGAACTCAATGCAGTCTGCTCGGCTATTCTAAAGAATGATCTACCTAACAAATTGAAAGATCCAGGGAGTTTTACAATTCCTTGTTTAATTGGTAGTCTATCTGTGAATAATGCTTTAGCTGATCTAGGGGCAAGTATAAATGTTATGCCATATAAAATTTTTAAACGACTAGGTCTCGGTAAACCCAAACAGACTAGGATGAGCATACAATTGGCTGACAAAATAGTTAGATTTCCTAAGGGTATTATTGAAGACATTCTCGTTAAAATTGATAAATTTATTTACCCAGTAGACTTCGTTGTCTTAGATATGGATAAGGATAACAAGTTACCTTTAATTTTAGGACAACCATTTTTAGCAACTGCCAGAACCATTATTAATGTAGGCACGGGAGAGCTAACATTTCGTGTAGGTGACGACGCAGTAACACTCCAAGCACGCAACTCAGTCAAAACCTCTAAGACTCAATCTAATGCTATAAAACCTATCGATGATAAAACTAATATTCAATCGTCCTTACAGGAACTTCCTTGAACCAAGACAACAGAGACAGTCCGCTACTATCATGAAGAGAACAAAGACTATAGATAGAGGAGTTAGACGAATGGCGAGAACACAAACCGAAAACACATGATAAACCGAAACCACTCAAGCACAAGCTCGATACCTCTCCTAATCAACTTCAGGTCGACAATACAGTCTTACTAAATGCCGTTGATCCTCACGTTGTCACTACCACTCCAAATGAGGAAATCCCTCTTACAATACTTAGTATTTTTCCATTCGGTATAGTGGAGGTGAGTCATCTTCCTCCCCCTTTCAAAACCCTAGCCGAAAGCTCCTCCTCCCCACTCTCTAATCCATATTCAGGCCACCGTTCCCAAGATTCTCACTTCCCCAACCCTAAAACCACCCTGAAATCTATTCCCCTTGCATTAATCCCCACTTTCCCCTCTCTATACCCTCTATTTTTCCCACCACACGGCTTTCTCTCCGCGTCACACGCCCTTGCTCGCCACCACATGCCCGGGCGCCGCCATATAACAGCCCTTGGTTAATTTTCTCAACTTTATTTTTCCAATTTGTATTGCTACATTAGTATTCTACATGTTTTACATAGATATGGTACTATTTTGCTTTAGACAAGTTAGGAATTTACTTTAAATTTTTCTATGTTTGAATTATTTAAGCCACTAAATAGCATATACTAGTTCTAGGCCTCTTGCTTAACTACTGATGTATCATGGATTCTATCACTGCTCATATATTTTCAGGTACACTATGTCGTCATCGAGAGGAAAGAAGGCTGCGGTCCCATCCTCAAAGAGATGTAAGAGACTGAGTTCTTCCTTAGTACGTGCTACAGCCGAAGTTCGGCACCCATTCCTTGACTTTCCACAAGCTTCGTAGGAGGAGCTATTTCAAATACTACGCACATGACCCATCACCACAGGTCGCAGCATCGACTGGGCTGCCGTAGAGCAAGTCTAGCTCGCTGATGCCATCCACGCCCTCCTGTCTATAGGCCCATGGGAACGGTTCTTCGCTATTACCAAGCCCACTTATTTAGAGCTAACTTTAGAATTATGCTCTATTTTTCATTTACAGGTGGTGATGACAAACAATGATGACCCAGGCACCATTCACTTTCGATTAGGCGGTCTAGTTCGTGCGATGAGTGTCCTAGAGTTTGGAGTTGCTTTGAGACTTTACACCGATGAGTTTATGGAGGAGGAGGACATGAATGCACTACCATGCAATATCTACATCTCCCCCTCCTTGTGCTTGAAGGCTTTGGCACCACTCTCTTCCAACTACGACCCCAGCCGCTCGAAGGCCTCAACTCTCCCCCCTTCCCTACGATATCTCCATGCCATATTGGCACACACCTTGACCGGAAGAAGACAGAGCACCAGCGTCGTCAACACGTGTGACACCTACTATTTATGGTGCATGCCGAATGCACACATGACAGACTTAGCATACTTCATTGCTTTCGCCATTCGCCATCAGACCGAGCGGCATAGGAAGGGAGTGATTTCCATCGACCCCTATGTGACGTGCCTTGCCAGACACTTTGGCCTCCTCAACACCGCGGCCCAGTCATCAGTGCTTACCCTGATAGGTCAGATGTCCCCACAGGGCATCACGACTATGTTACACATGAGGATGATCGAGCGCCAACGTGGGACTGATCCTCCTCAGTACCGTCTCTCGCATGCTATTGACGAGGAGGATCTTGAGGACATCCCTGATGATGTTCCCCCACAACATGAGGAGCCTTCTACTGTGCCACCTAGGGAACGACCAGCTCATGCGGCCGCTTCATTGGCACACCTTTCCGACGGACTCGCCCATTTCGAGCAGTATTGCACTACACAGTTCAAGATGATCCACGAGCGAGATCAGAGACGGGACCGACAGATGGACGATATGCAGGCCATGATACAGCAGCTGTGCCAACATTTCCACATCGCCACTCCAGAATCACCACCTGAGGGCCCCACTGACTAGGATCATTGAATCCTCCTATTTTATTTTATTTATTCTTATTTTTATTTTCTTTATTTTATTTTTATTTTTATTTTTGTTTTCATTTCAACTTTATTATTATTTTATTTTGAAAGACATATCTATATTAGTAAATTTTATTTTTCTTTTTCCATTTTCTGGTATTTCTAACAAGTAATCCTATTACGCTCTCTTCCTCACCAACTCTTAATAAACTCTTCATGATTCTACAGACTTCCAAGCAAAGCTGCTAGGAATATTTTATGGAATGAGGAAACAAAAGGGAAACAATACCTCATGAGTGCCATGTTCAACGACCCAATTTCTTCATCTAGCCAAGAACAATGGCAGCCACCACTTTCCCTGAACACTCCATCCTCAGAATCAAGCTCCACATCCATATAACAGGGAGTTTCACCTCCTTTCCTCTTATGATTTTATTTATTTTGAATAATATATCTTTGTACATTGAGGGCAATGTACATCTTAAGTGTGGGGGTGAACATGAAACCTAAATTTTTTGCATTATTCTCAAATCCCTGAAGTTGGTCTTGTGCTTAAGTGATTTTCTCATAATTTGATCGAATAAATTCTGATTAATCTATAATTATTGTTGGTATGTCATGAATTAGACCATGGGAATTATGCATGATTATTTGATTATAGGACATTACAGAATCGAGCATGATAAGTTGATATTTTGAGAACTAAAATTTTTAGATTATTTTCCTAAATTGAGGTATTATCTTGAAATCTTAAGTATACAGGAATGACATCAAAAACCCAAATTTTTTGTGAGATTTTTTAGCCTTTTTGAGCATATAGCTTTCTTTCGTGCTAACTTCTTTTCTGGTTTGAGTATGTCAACATTGAACTGTTATTCTAGAACTTGCTTCGATTATACATATCGAGATCACACGTATGATTTGATATACTGAGATGATAAAGGCACTTAGGATTTAACCCTTTTACTCCATAAAAAACCTTCCCACATAATTAAACCCTTAGTGAATCCCCTTGAGCCTACTAACCCTTTTGCATTGATTAACCCTCATCATTAACCCATTAACCCATTATTGTTGAAATCCTCCTACTGAATTTGACCCTTTTTATCGAGATTGAATTTAATATTGTTACCTCGCTATGTTCACCATTTTTTGTTACTGAATCATAAAGTATGATTTTTATATTGTATCGACTTGATTTGTTCTGAAAAAAAAACTCAGTATTATATTGTAATTCTCAGCAAACTAAAGTTGTCATGAACTCATGTAAAATAGTTCTAAATATTTGTTTGTGGTTCAGTAATTAAGTTTTTGATAGTGGGGTAATATATTGAAATTATCTCGATTCTAACCCTTTTCTCTTCAGCTTGTATCCATACCTGTAACTTAAACCCCATTACAACCATGCAAAGACCTTTTGATTAGTATATCGTATCATTTACAAGTGGTGGATATTTGATTTTCATGCAAGCCTATGGTAATAACTTTTCATGTTAGACAATCGAGTGTTTAATCTTGAACCTTAAACACTTTGAGTGATTTGAGTGAATCTTTAGTGAGGATGTCATCTCTTGTATATTTAGGACTAAAGTTAATTACTTGAAGGAAGGATATTACCTATAATTTTGTTTTCAAAGTATTTGATTTAGATTGTTTAAGGCTTTTAATGTAATAGCCCAAAATTGGGTCAAGTTGGAACAGAGGTTTCGGGACCACAAAATCTGAGATAAAAATAATTATTTTATGATTATTTTGAGGTCTATGATATGATTTCATGATTGTGTGAAAATTTCATGAAGAAATTCTATGCATAAAGTGCTCAATTTGAAGTTAGGGACTAAATTGAATAAGTTGCAAAACTTGCATTCTAGAAGTTTCTAGTATGAAATTGCTTTGAAATATTAATTAGGAGGTCTTAAATAGAAATTTTTCCAATTTCTAAGTGATGGACAAAAATTGGACATGGATGGAATTTTTGAAAGTTTAGTAAGGAAGGGCATTTTGGTCATTTGGTAATTAAAAGAAATAAAAAGGGAAAATAAAGCCAAAATTTACTCATCTTTTTCATGCAGGCTGAAATTAGCATGGGGGAAACCATGGCTAGGGTTTTCAAGCTTTCCAAGCTCAATAGTAAGTCCGTTCTAACCCCGTTTTTCAAGTTCTTTACGTTTTTGGAATCCCGGTAATTTGATTAAGCTTATTCTAGCAATAATTTAAGCTAGGGTTCATATTTGGAAAAATACCCATAGGTGAAATGTGTTGATTTTGCTGTTTTATGATAGAATATGAGATTTTTAATTATGTTAGACAACTTGTGCTACTCGATTTTGAGTGAAAACGAGTAAAAGGGCTTAATCGGTAAAAATACCAAATAGTCATAATATATGTTAGAGTGAGAATTTGATGTTGCCATAGAAGGGAAAAGTGATCAGTATGTCATAAAACATAAGAATAAGGGATAAAGTTTAATTCCCGAGCCTAGTGGTAAAAGTGTAAATATGCAAAAGTTTAGGGGTAAAATTGTAATTTTTCCGAAGTTTGAGTTAAGGACTGTTTTGAATAGTACATTAATTAAATAAGTAAAACATAATGTTTTAGATCCCGGAAAATGAGATTTGAACCTAGAATGAGAGAAAAATTGAAAATTGGGAATGTTGGTAAAATGATCGTTTCAGTATCGAGGTAAGTTCATATGTATAATAAGCATTAATTTATGCATGTTTCAATGTAAAATTGATATATTTATTATAATTTTCGACGTGTTGAAAGTATGTAAGTTGGTATGATAATAATACAGCAATAATGCTGTAATTTATATTTGAAAGTTAAATTTAGTGAATTAATTGAATTATGTTAAATTAAATGATTATGGTGCCAAGTTTATGAATTGATTTAAAAATATGTCTATGGTACATGAAGTGCATTGAATTATCATACATAAATGTGATTTCTATGATTATAGATATTATGGAAATTGTAAGTTCATATGATTTTTAATAAGGCAATGTTAATTTAATGTTATTGCCTTGATATTAAATGAGATGTAAGTTTATATGTAAGTAATACATCAATATTACTTGTATTATGATATTTTATAATAATATTGGAAATATGTTTGTGGATAATTACTTGATTAGTGAAATTGTTGGAAAAGAGAGAGAAATCCCGGTTGAACCTTCGGAAAGATTGGATGATACAGATAGTATGTAGCTAGGTCACATGTATGGTGCTGAGTGCACATCATGTGTACAAGAGAGCTACAAGACATTATGATGTAGCTAGGTCGCATGGGTGATACTATGTGTACACCATGTAGACAAGAGAGATACGGGATATATGTAGCTAGGTCTCATGCGTGGCTCCAGGTGAAGGACACTATGTAGACAAGAGAGCTATGAGATAAATTGGCTAGGTCACATGGGTGGTACTGAGTGTTCACCATGTGTACAAGAGAGCCGAACTCTACGATGGGTGGAGCTATGTGCTGAAACCACCAAGTATCAAGGATTGATCCGAAGTGTTCAATGGGAGACTCTCAATGTATTGCTTTGTGAGTTTTGTGATGAATAAGTGCATGAACTTGGTTATTTGAATGATGTGTTCATTAAGTGACCAGGATGTGGTAAGGTTATAAACAAGTAAGTTATACATAAGGATGATTTTATGGTGACCTTGTGATCATGGGCCTATACTTGTGATGTATGAAATATGGTGAAAATGATTTGTGATATGTATATTAAAATGAGGTTAATACAAAGAAAGTGTGAAAGAGTGAATTAGCAATAAAATTGTTTTGGACAGTAGCAGTGAAGTGATTTTGAAAAATCACCAAAAATAGTAGAAATTGAATCAAAGATGAATGAGATATCAAATTAAATCTTAATGAGTCTATTTTCATATAAAAGAAACAGAGAAATAAAAGGAGTTCTATATTTTGAGATATTTATGTTTTTGTGAGACTGGTTCAGAATGATTACGTGATCCCCTGTTCTGATTTTGGAAAATTACAAAAATTTGGATAAAAATAATTAGAGGCTTAAACTTATATTTTTAAAATCCCTAATGAGTATATTTTCAAGATAAATCAACAAGAACATTATCCGAGTTTTGTACTGTGAGATAATTAATTTTTAGTGAAGAGAGGTCAGAACTGTCAGAAAGTGAAACAGGGGAAATTTTAATGAATAAACTGTACTAATTGGCTAAACCAAAAATTATGAAAATTTTATTGTGGAAAGATATGTGAGTCTACCTTCAGGGGAAATTTACGGATCTTAATTTAGAGCTCTATAGCTCGAATTATAAATAAGTAAGTGACTATGACTTGTGTGGACAGTTTGATGTGAGCATTTATTAGTAAATTGTGAAATCGTACTTACAAGAATGCTATATACATTAAGGATGTGGAATGGAGAGGAGGAGGAAAATAAATATATGTGGAATACATGGAAACTATGGTATATGAAATATTGATATAATGAAATAAATGATATGTGTTTATAAGAAAACAGAAAGAGAATGATATGTATCATGACATGTATATATATATATGACTAGTCTCAATGTAATGCTTGTAGGGTATGGAGTTGAATTAAAATGTTTTAGGCAAACATGTTATTTGCGCATCTAAATTGTAGTATTTTATAAAGATATGATCTAGTTTTAAATATGAATGCTTGATGATTAAGCTAAAGATATTTGGTAAGATGATAATCTTGGTATAAATGTATAAGTGGTACTATAATAAACAAGGTAAAATGAGTATGAGAGATACATGTATGATGATATACAAATGCTATGTTTGTGGTTTAATTGAGAATATTTAATCATTAAATGAATACCATGTTATATGCTTTTGATTTTGTATAAGTGTGTAAGAGATTAAGGTTGACCAAAGCTTGGAAAATAGCCTAGGTATATTCAACACAGGCAGAGACACGACCATGTGTCTCAGTCGTGTATGGAACATGACTTTGGGACACGGGTGTGTGGAGCCTTAAAGCATGAAATTTTCAAGATTTTTGTAAGTTCTCAGTCTAGTCCCGAACCCTTTCTAAAGTATGTTTTTGGCTTCGTAGACTCAAATAAGGGACTATGTGTAAGTGAATGAACGTTTTGAAATATGAATGAAATTTTACGGCCCGTATCTTAGTTTAATGTTTGTATGTTTGTCCGGTAATGCCTCGTACCTTATCCTGACCTCGGGTACGGGTAAGGGGTGTTACATTTAATGCCCCTATAGTTGAATTCTCACTGTATGATTTTTCTGTGGAATAACTTGTAACATTATCAGTAATGATTATGTGTTTGAGAGGAATGAATTCTAGCAGTAAATGAGAATTTTGCTTGAGGACAAACAAATGCTTAAGTGTGGGGGTATTTGATAAACACCAAATTATACATATCTACACCCCAAATACTTAGTATATTTATGGATATTTATTACTAGATTTGTGGATTTTGGTGCTCTTAATCCGGTTATTTCATGTTTTGTACTCAGGAAAGCACCAAGAGCCGAAAGGAGCAAAAATGAGCTAAAAAGGGACAAAAACAAACCAAATCAAGAAAATGACACGGCCTAAGCCTTGCCACATGGGCATCTCACACGCCCGTGGCCTTCAGGGGTGTCGACCAAGGTTTTCACGATTCGCACGGCCTGGCCATTGAGCCCACATGACCGTGTGCAATTCAACGGATTGAACACGACTTGGTAATCACGTCACACGGTCGTGGCACACGGGCGTGCCCTTTTTCAAAGAGTTGTATTTTACATGGAAAAGGGTACTTAGGGAGGAAGAAAGCCAATCCAAAGCCTATATAAACACCTTAAGTGTGACCTAGAAAGAGGCCGCTTTTTCCAGAACTTTTCTGGAATACAGTACCGCACACCGGGAATTACTTGAAGGAAGCCAGACGATCCATCTCAAAAGCTGGAGCTACTCCAAGACTGAAGATCTCTCTCAGAATTCCTTAAGAGGTTTTAGAGTTTTCTTCATGTTTTGCTATTTTTATACTTTTGAGATGTACTCTTATTTTATTATAAACTAAACCCCTTAGATACCTAAGGGGGATAAAACCTATGATGGATCTTGTTATTATTATCTGAACTGTATGATAAATACTTGATTTGTTCTTAAGTATGTGTTCTTAATGCTTGAGTTAATATTCCGGGTATTAATTCATGATTAGTTGTGCTTTTGCAGAGGAGGAATAGACCCTACCTAAGAATAGATTTGGCATAATTAAGAGGAGTTGATCGAATGCCTAGAAATAGGGTTACCAGATTTTGCCAGATTAGGGTGAAACCTAATAAGGGGATCCATAGATCGAGTTAATGCAATCCTAGAGTGTTAATTAGAGAAAAGTCTCGGTTATTCAATCTAGGTATTAGACGTTATTAGTCTTGAATAGGGATAATAACTTAACTTAGGGATCTCTACGGAACAAGTCAAGTGAATAAATTGTCCGGTTCAGAGTCAAATAACAAGTGAAATCTAGGTGGATTCCTCCTTGGGTGTCGTCTTTATCAATTGCTTTTCTTCAAGTATTTTTCCAAATTTTCTCTTTGCTTTAATTAAATATGTTAATTAGTTTAAATAATTAGTTTAATAAACAAACCCTTTTATTCTTAGGCTAGATAATAAAAAGATAGTTATTACTAGTACTTTTGGTTCCCTTGGGTAGGATATCCCGGTCTTGCCATTACTATACTATTGTTCGATAGGTGCGCTTGCCTTTTCGTCTTGATAATAGTTAGTCTAGGTTTGATCTTCATTATAAATATTTATTACTTGTTACGAATCACGTGATCACCAAACCATACCCAAAATCATGTCAAATTTATTGAATGACAACAACATTAGATTAGCCGAAAAATAAAAATCTCGATGCATTAATGGACAATTCTTGCAGACTTTGTTAACCAAAACACATTTGACTAAGGGGTTCGATACTCTAATCACAAATTTAGTAGACTCTATAGGCAAATTCTTACTGGATACTAAATTCATGTATATTTAAGAATGAGTTGATCCTAGATCTATCAATGCAATCACATTAGTATCATAGAGAGTGAAAGTACCGGTAATCATGTCTGGTGAGAATGCCTCCTTTCGTGCATGGATAGCATAAGCTCAGGCAGGTGCTCGTGCCTCAGACCTCATAGTAGAGTCATTTGTCACTCTCTGACTACCACTCACATTACCAGCATATCTGGGTGATCTCCCTCTACCTGCAGTATTACTCGGCCTTATACTTTAAGCTTTATCTTTTTTAGCTAACTCTGGGCAATCTCTGATAAAATGAACGATCTATATTTAAAAATTCCATTTTCCACACTGTCTACATTCGGGTCGATTTGGTTTCGCACTCCCGACACTAGCTATCGAGATAGCCGGAGCTTTAAAGCTCGAATGTTGCCTTTCACGATCTCTATTTGAATGTCCCATTATTTCAGTAGAATGATTAAACAAGTCTATAAATTTCTTTGATGAATATTGATACGGCTTACTTATTGATCTTTTTCTCAAGTCTTTAGCTTCTGAATCTGCCTTTCTCTTTTCTTTACTAAGATCCTCGGCTTTACAAGCCCTCTCAACTAGAACGACAAATTCTTTCAACTCTAGAATTTCGACTAGTCATTTTATATCTTCATTAAATCCATCTACAAATCATTTGCACATGATTTCTTCAGTGGAAACATATTCCCGGGCATACTTGCTTAACCGTACGGATTCCCTTTCATACTTAGTGACAGTCATCTGACCTTGTTTTAACTCCAGAAACTTTTTATGCTTTTGATCAAGGAATCTTTAACTGATGTACTTCTTTTGGAATTCGGATTGGAAAAACTCCCAAGTAACCCGTTCTCTAGGAACCACATATATCAACATTTTCCACCAATGGTACGCATTATCTCTCAGCTACAGCTCTTTCGAGATCCATTACTATACGAAAACATAATTTAAACTGTAAGGAATCATCACACTATCGCAGAGTATATATGGCATGTAAAGCTAGACTCTCATACACGTTACGTTAGTCCTAGAATTGACTAAACCATAGCTCCGATACCAATTAAATGTAACACCCCTAACCCATAACCGTCGCCAGAATAGGGTTACAAGACATTACTGATCAAATCACAACATACGACATACATTTCTCAAACATAGATCCATTATAACTTAAATTCAATCAAACATAATTACATTGTCCCTTATAAGGCACTATGAGACCTTAAAACATGCTTGAAAGAGGTTTGGGACTAAACCAGTAACATTTGAAAACTTTGTGAAACTTATAAATTTTCAAGTATACAGAGATCACACGCCCGTGTGAATAGGCTGTGTAGCTCACACTGTCACCAGACACGCCCGTGTCACAAGCTGTGTGGAAACAGGGCATACATACTGACTTGCATCACACGGCCGAGGACATGACCGTGTGCCTTGGCTGGGTGAAATCTGAAAGGTATACTGACTTGTGTCACATGGCCAACTACACGCCCATTTTCCAACCTGTGTGTCACACATGGCTAGTAGACACGTCCGTGTGTCTAAGCCGTGTAACTCACTGACTTGTTTAAATAAGTTAGGGCAGGCACATGGTCAGGTCACACATTCGTGTTCTCAACCGTATGAGGCGCAAATAGGCTTGGTTTAAGCCACATTTCTCACCCATTTCAATCATACCTAAGCCACAACATTTCACACAATTCTAATACACTTATAGGCAACCAAAACATGCTAATTCATATACAAATCATGCCAAAAATAAATACTTAGAATTTTTGGGGCGTTAGATAGATAGTTAAAACCACACAAAAAGAACTACCTGACACATGATCTAGAATTAGCGGCCATTTTATTTGCGTTGAAAATTTGGTGACACTATCTATTTGGTGAAGAATGTCACATATACACTGATCATAAATTTTTTAAGTATCTGATGTTACAAAAAGATTTGAATTTGAGACAACATAGGTGGCTTGAATTATTGAAAGATTATGATCTAGTTATTGATTGTCATCCGGGAAAAGCTAACGTGGTTGTAGATGCTCTGAGCAGAAAATCCCCATTTGCCTTGTGAGCAATGAATACCCGATTGTCTTTTTCTGATGATGGTTTAGTCATAGCTAAGTTAAAAACTAAACAAATATTTTTGCAACAGATCTATAAAGCTCGGAAAGGTGATGATGAATTACAAGTTAAATGGGTACAATGTGAATCAAATTCTAATTCAAAATTTCAGATTAGATCTAATGGTTTTCTATTATTCAAAGGCAGAATATGTTTACCGAAGTATTCACAACTTGTACAGAAAATATCGTACGAATCTCACAATGGTATTATGTATGTGCATCCATGGAGTAACAAAATGTATAATAATTTGAAAAAGATGTACTAGTGGCCAGGAATGGAACGTGACATTTCTGAATTTGATTTTAAATGCTTAATATGCCAGCAAGTAAAAGCTAGACACCAGGTACCTTCAAGACTATTACATCTAGTTACGATACCAGAATGAAAATGGGAAAGAGTTACTAGACTTTGTATCAGGGTTACCCCTATCTTAGAAAAAGAAAACTACCATTTAGGTAATCGTTGATCAATTAAAAAAGTCTGCACACTTTATTCTAGTACGTATGGATTTCTCCCTGGATAGATTGGTTGAATTATATGTTTCTGAAATTGTTAGACTACATGGGGTATCGTCTCCATTATTTCTAATAGAGACCCCCAGTTTACAGCCCGATTCTGGAATAAGTTGCAAGAAGCTTTTGGTACACTGTTACATTTCAACACCGCTTTCCATCCTTAAACTGATGGACAATCTGAACGTGTGATACAAATTTTAGAAGATATGCTTCAGTGTTGTGTTTTGGAATTCGAAGTTAACTAGGAAAAATATTTGCCTTTAGTTGAATTTTCATATAATAATAGCTATCAGTCAAGTATTAAAATGGCATTGGATAAGGCTCTGTATGGTCGTAAATGTAGAACTTCATTGTATTGGATAGACCTCAGTGAGAAAAAGGATACACGGAGTTGATTTAGTCCTTGAAACTAAAGAAAAGGTGAAGGTGATTCGGAATAGTTCGAAAGCAGCCTCTGATCGTCAAAAGTCTTATGCCAATATTAAATGAAAAGAGATAGAATTTCAAGTTGGTGATAAGGTATTCTTAAAAGTATCACCTTGGAAGAAAGTTCTCTGGTTTGATTGTAAAGGAAAAATGAGTCCACGGTTCATTAGACCATACGAAATTATTGAAAGAATCAGACCTGTTGCATATCGATTAGCATTACCATCAGAGCTTGACAGATTTCATAATGTTTTCCATGTGTCTATATTACGATGGTATTAGTCAGATCCTTTACATGTTATTTATCCGACAGAAGTTGAAATTCAACCTGATATAACTTATAGTGAGGAACCAATCAGAATTTTGGCACATGAAACAAAAGAGTTAAGAAATAAAAAAGTAGCATTAGTAAAAGTTCTCTGGCAACGACATGGGATTGAAGAAGCTACCTAGGAACCAGAGGATACCATGAAAAAGCAATATTCAAACCTCTTTACTGGTAAGATTTTTGAGGACAAAAATTCTTTAAGGGGCGATTTGTAACAGTTCATTTTCAGTGAAATCGGCAAAATGGTTTCAGGACCACAAATTCGAGTTAGAAAGAAAATTTATTTTACAATTATTGCATGGTCTGAATCATTATAGGAAAGACGTATAAAAATTTCAATAAGAAAATTTTATCGATTTCATGTTTAATTATAGAAAGGACCAAATTGCATAAAATGCAAAAGTTGAGTTTTAGTAGCTATAAGTATCAAATAGCTATGGAATTCAAAACTTGAGGTCCTTATATGGTAATTAGACCATTAAGAAAATTTAATAGATATTTTTGATGATTCATCAATGGAAATTTAGAAAAAAAAGGACTAAATTGGAATTTGGAATAAATAAAGATGATAATAGCCTCATATCATCTTATTTCGTCTCATTTTTAGTATTTTTTTATTTTTGATATCGGAATAACCTAATCTAGCAATTTTGAGGATCAATTTGTAAAGTTATCAAAGTATTAAAATTTTTCCATGGATGAATATGCTAAATTTTTTAAATTTATGGTAGAAATTGAAAGGTTGTTGATAGATAAACAACTTTTGTAAAGTGAATTTCATGAAATTGCGATTTAGTGACTAAATTGTAAAGATATAAAATTCATGGAAAATTTCTAATTTTTATGAAATATCTATGTTGTAAATGTTATATGTAAAAATCGATTAGGCTTGGAATAAGGATTACACTGCACGAATTTCATTTTCCGAGCCTAGGAACGAAATCGTCATTTCTGGAAAGTATAGGACCAAAATGGCATTTTTTCGTAGGGTGTGAATTGAATTAAATTGAGAATGAAATGAATAAAATTGATGTTAACTTCAATTATATAGATCCAAAAAAACCTAGTATTGAGTTGGATTGAGGAAAACAAAAAGTGTCTAATTAGTAGGTCCTTATATAAGAACGCTTATCGAGGTAAGTTCGTGTAACTAGATTACGTATATTAATATGTTTAGAATTGAATGTTGAATATGTGTGAATTGTATAAATATTTAATGCATAAAATTAATTACATGCTTGATATTGCTCAATAAGTAAAAGTCCCATTTGAATAGATGAAATTCAACGGACATAGGATTTCCCGATAGGTTGTGGTCTTTCATATGTTGCAGACACACTATAACTTGAAAGAGCATGCTGTTATAAGCCCTCTCGAGCTTCCTGCTACATGGTTCCTATAAGCATCCTGATCGGTAATGACCCTATATGTGTTGCGGACTATCGCAGCTCTTTGTGAGCTTCTTGTTATATGATCGGTTATGTTCCTTCATATATTGTGGACAAAAATGCAGCTCTTTATGAGCGTCCTATTATAGGCCATTCTTGAGCTTCCTGATATGGCTCGCTTGAACATCCTGTTATATGGCTATCTAGACCTCCCCGATAGTAACTCTTTAGAGTTACCTGTTAAGCTCAATGAGCTTCCTCTTCTAAACTCTTATGAGTTTCCTGTTATAGCCCGAATAAGCTTTCTGTTACATGGCTCACATGAGCATCCTGTTATATGGCTCGAGAGAGTGCTTCCTGATCATGTGCCCTAATTGGGTACCCTTGAATATGAGTTGACAGTTTACAGTGTTGTACACTTCAACTATACTACATGTGTATCCATCCATATTTCAAATAAATTCAACGGGCAAAGTTCTGTTATGGCTAATCTGAACTTAAGATGATTTGTCATAGAAAAGTATATGTCATATGGAATATGATAAGAAAAGTATATGTGTATGATAGTTATTACATGATGAGCTCATCTTTATTACTCGAAAAGTATTTAGAGTTCCATGACTAACTTGTTTGACTGAGTGTATGTGATTAGGCAATTGGTCAATTTGTTGTGATGCATGTTATTTACATGATTACTTAAATTAAATAAAAATGGTAAGTTAAATTCCTGTTATGCGAACTCACTAAGCATTAAATGTTTTCTTTGTTTCATTTTCCTCTATTTTACAGTGCTTAGAAGATCGTGAAGGTTGGAAATAGTCGGAGCACCATTACACTATCCTTTAGCTCATTTTGGTATAAATAATAAATTTATTTTGGTATAATGCCATGTATAGACTAACTTGGTTAGTGTTGGCTTTTAAATGGTTGATTGTAATATAGCCATTGGAATGGCTAGTGATGATATGTTTAGCGAACATATATATATGAGGTCATAATATGGTTAATATATATGTGCTTGATATGATTAGATTGAATTATGGTAAACATATGCGTTTTGCAAAAGGTGAATTTGAATATTTGTGATGATATATCATGTATAATGTTAATGTTGGTTTGGTTTTAATGTCTTGAATTAGTTGGTATATGTATGCAAGTATTAATGTAGGTACAAGGAAAAAATTTGGGTCAGAAATAAAGCTTGGAAATGGCCTTATTTTGTCCACACGAGTAGACATACGGGCGTGTGTCTCAACCGTGTGTGACATACGATCATATGCATGGGCGTGTAGTTTGGCTGTATATCCCCTACATCTTAAGAATTGAGAAATGAAATGCTCAGAATTGCTCACACAGGCAGAGACACGGGCAAATGTCTCAGCCATGTGAATCCTGCACTTATTTTTGAAAATTAAATTGTCCACATGGCCTAGCACACGGGTGTGTGGTTGGCCATATGACCCAAGTCAGTAGCTACCCTAGTTTGAACATGAGCTGGGACACAGCCCTGTGTCTCACATCGAATGCCTACACGGCCTAAGACACGGGTATGTCACTTGGTCGTATGAGCCACATGCCCTGACCACACGGGCGTGTGTCCGTTGCACCTAAGAAAAATTTTGAAATTTCGCAAAAAAAATTTGAGTTTCTAGTTTAGTCCTTATTTGATTTTAATGTGTATTTTGGGCCTTGAAGACCCAATTATGGGAAAATATGATTGATTTTGATTAATGATATAAATTTTCTGTAATTGATCTGTAAACTTCGGTAATGCCTCGTGGCCTAGTTTTGGCGACGGATAAGGGTTAGGGATGTTACATTTATTGGTATCAGAGCCACAGTTTAGCTGATTCTCGGATTAACGTAGTAAGTACGAGTTTAGCTATATATCCTGACCATTTTAAATGTTTTTTTCACATAGTAATGTCATCCAACCGAGCTAGAGCTGAATCCGAGAAAGCTAAGAGCAATGCTCTAACTTCAGTTCAAAGAGCTGTAGCTAGTAATACTAGAAGGCTTGAATCTGAGGGTCGAGGTGAGGAGGCAAAAGAAGCCTTCTTTAAAATAATGAATGTGTGGTTCACAGAATTTTTAAGAACAAATCCTACTATACAACAACCTCCCACTTCTGCTCCTCAATCGGTTCCCGATATGCAAAAAGGCACTAAACTTGTTAGAACTTGTAAGCCTCTGGTAGATAAAATTCAGAAATATGGGGCAGAGAAATTCAGGGGCGAGAAAATATGATCAGTGTTCTAGATGAATTGTCTTGCACACCTGAAGAATGTTGGAATTGTGTTGTATCTCTACTAAAAGACTCAGCCTATTAGTGGTGGAATGACATAATTTCTGTTGTACAGAGGAAAAATGTTACTTGGAAATTTTTCCAAATAGAATTAAAAAAGAAGTATATTAGCCAGAGATTTCTTGATCAGAAAAAGAAGGAATTTTTGGAGCATAAACAGGAAATATGATTGTATCTGAATATGAGCGGGAATTTGTTCGATTAAGCAAATATGTCAGAAAGTGTATCCCGACTGAAGTTGCCATGTGTAAACGGTTTGAAGAGGGATTGAAGATATAAAGTTGTTAGTTGGAATTTTGAATTAAAATAATTTCTTGTACTAGTTGTTCGAGCACATAAAGCTGAAGAATTAAATAAAGAAAAGAAGCAGGCAGAGATGGAAGCCCAAACTTCAAGTAAAAGATTTATGGGCAAGCCACAATCATCAGCCTCAAAGAAATCTAAGAAATATCACGATCGTTCAGCCTCATTTGTGGTGTATTTTGGAAAATACTGAGGCTCTCAACTTTCTAATCCGAGATCTCCGGCCCCATCAGTAGCAAGTGCTTGAAGTGTTGGTAATCCAAAACCTAGATGTAAACATTGTAATAAATTTCATTTTAGAGAGTGTCTATGAGAACCGAAGCTTGTTATAGATGTTGTTCTCTCGACCATTACCTTAAAGTTATCTAGAAAAGCTTGAAAAAGATATTGTTCAGACTTCTAAGCCAAGCACCCTGCCTCGAGAGGTAGATCACCTCGTAACTCCGATAATATGAGTGATAGCCGAGGTACAGGAAAAGATTCAACTATTAAGTTTAAAGCACGAGCACCAGCCAGAACATATGCGATACGTGCATGTGAGGATACTTTTCCAGCTGATGTTATTATTGGTACACTTTCTCTTCTTGATACTAATATTACTGCTTTAATTGATCCTGGTTCAACACATTCATACATATTCACGAATTTAGTGTCTGTTAAAAACTTACCTGTTGATTCCACTGAATTCGTGGTTAAAGTTTTGAACCCCCTGGGCCAGTATGTGATGGTGAATAAAGTTTGTAAAAATTGTCTGTTAATGGTATAGGGTTATTGCTTCTCAACTGATTTTTAAATTTGATGTAATTTTGGGTATGGATTGGTTAACTCAACATGGTGCAGTGGTAAATTATATACAGAAGTACATTGTGTTAAAATGCCAGAATGGTAAATTGCTTCGTATTGAATCTGATAAACTGGATGATTTGTCCAATGTAATCTCAACTATATCAACACAGAAATATATTAGAAACGGGTTTGATACTTATCTTACATATGTGTTGGATACTAAAATATCTGAGTCGAAGATTAAGTCAGTGCCGGTTGTTTGTGAGTTTCCTGGTGTGCTTCTAGAAGAATTACCTGGATTACCACTAATCAGAGAGGTGAAATTTTCTATAGATCTTGTTCCAGGGACAACTCTAATATCTATAGCTCCTTACAGAATGGCTACTATAGAATTGAAATATTTGAAAGAACAGTTGCAAGAATTGATTGATAGAGGTTTTGCCCGACCTAGTTCTTTACCTTATGGTGCGTCGATTTTGGTTGTTAAAAGGAAAGATGGATCATTGAGGTTTTGTAAAGATGGATCATTGAGGTCATGTATTGATTAAAGACAGCTCAACAAAGTTACAATAAAGAACAAGTATCCATTGCCTCGTATTAATGATTTGTTTGATTAGTTAAAAGGTGCCACTGTAGTTTCAAAGATAGAACTCTCTTCTGGGTAGTATCTGTTATAGGTGAAAGATTTAGATTTACGAAGATAGCCTTCAGAACCAAGTACGTATACTATGAATTTCTTATGATGATGTTTGGCTTGACTAAAACACCTGTAGTATTTATGGATTTAATGAATAAAATTTTCAGACCGTATCTAGATAGATTTGTGGTGGTATTTATTAATGATATCCTGGTATATTTTCAAGATGAAAATGACCATGCTGATCATTTGAGAATTGTGTTGTAAACTCTGTGTGAAAAACAATTGTATGCCAAATTTAGTAAATGTGAATTTTGGCTTTGGGAAGTCAATTTTCTTGGACATATAGTATCTACAGAAGGTGTCAGGGTGGATCCGAATAAAATTTCAGCTATTGTTAATTGGAAACCATCAAAAGATGTGTCTGAAGTCAGGAGTTTTTTGGGATTAGCCTGTTATTATTGGAGATTTGTACAAGGGTTTTCTATGATAGCTTCTCCGATGACATAACTGTTGCAAAAAGATGTGAAGTTTGAATGGTCTGATAAATGTCAGTATAGTTTTGATAGATTGAAAGCTTGTTGATTGAAGCACCCATGTTAGCTCAACCTGAATCGGATGTGGAATTTATGATTTAGAGTGATGCATCATTGCATGGTTTAGACTATGTTTTGATGCAAGAAGTTAAAGTGATAGCCTATCCTTCTAGATAGCTAAAACCACACGAAAAGAACTACTCGATACATGATTTAGAATTAGCAGCCATTGTATTTGCATCGAAAATTTGGTGACACTATCTTTTTGGTGAAAAATGTCCCATATACACTGATAATAAATTTTTGATGTATTTGATGTTACAAAAATATTTGAATTTGAGACAACGCAGGTGGCTTGAATTATTGAAAGATTATGATCTAGTTATTGAATCATCCGAGAAAAGCTAATGTGGTCGCAGATGCTCTGAGCTAAATATCCTTGTTTGCCTTGCAAGCAATGAATACCCGATTGTCTTTGTCTAATGATGGTTCAGTCATAGCTGAGTTAAAAACTAAACCAATATTTTTGCAATAGATCTGTAAAGCTTAGAAAAGTTATGACGAATTACAAACTAAACAGGTACAATGTGAATCAAATTCTGATTTATAATTTCATATTAGATCTGATTGTTGTCTATTATTTAGAGGCAGAATATGTGTATCGAAGAATTCAAAACTTGTACAGAAGATATTGTATGAAGATCACAATGGTTTTATGTCTGTGAGTCCAGGGAGTAACAAAATGTAGAATGATTTGAAAAAGATGTACTAGTGGCCGAGAATGAAACGTAAAATTTCTAAATTTGTATCTAAATGCTTAATATGCCAGCAAGTAAAAGCTAGACACCAGGTACCTTCGGGATTATTATAGACAATTACGATACCAGAATGGAAATTGGAAAGAGTTACTGTGGAATTTGTATTAGGGTTACCCCTATCTCCGAAAAAGAAAAATGCCATTTAGGTAATCATTGATCGATTAACGAAGTCTGCACATTTTATTTCGGTATGTATGGATTTTCTCTAGATAGATTGGCTGAATTATATGTTTTAGACTACATGGGGTACCAGTCTCTATTATTTCTGATAGAGATTCTCGGTTTAAATTCCGATTCTAAAATAAGTTATAAGAAGCTTTGGGTACACAGTTACATTTCAAAACCACTTTCCAACCTCAGACAAATGGACAATCTGAACGTGTGATACAAATTTCAGAAGATATGCTTCGGTATTGTGTTTTGGAATTTAAAGGTAACTAGGAAAGATATTTTCCTTTAGTTGAATTTGCATATAATATAGCTGTCAATCAAGCATTAAAATGGCACCGTATGAGGCTCTATGTGGTCGTAAATGTAGAACTCCATTGTATTAGACAGAGCTCAGTGGGAATCAGACTTGTTGCATATTGATTAGCATTACCACCAGAGCTTGATAGAATTCATAATGTTTTCCATGTATCTATGTCGCGACGGTATCGTCAAATCCTTCACATGTTATTTCTCCGATAGAAGTTGAAATCTAGCCTGATATGACTTACAATGTGGAACCAATCAGAAATTTGGAATGTGAAATGAAAGATTAAGAAATAAAAAGGTAGCTTTAGTAAAAGTTCATTGGCAACGACATGGGATTGAAGAAGCTACCTAGGCATCGAAGGATACCATGAGAAAACAATATGTGAACCTTTTAATTGGTAAGATTTTCAAGGACGAAAATTCTTTAAGGGGGAGAGTTGTAATAGCCCATTTTCAGTGAAATCAGAACAGTGGTTTCGAGACCACAAATATGAGTCAGAAAGAAAATTTATTTTAAAATTATTGCATGGTTTGCATCATGATAGGAAAGACGTATAAAAATTTTGATAAGAAAATTTTACCGATTTCATGTTTAACTATAGAAAGGATTAAATTGTATAAAATGTAAAAATCGAGTGATAGTATCATCTTATTTGAAATTTGGAATAAATAAAGATGATAATAGCCTAATATCATCTTATTTCATCATCATATTTCCCAAATTTTCTATTGAAACCCCATGAAAGAGAGAATATCAAGCAAGACTAATTAGGTAAGTAATCATGTCCCATTCTTAGTATTTTTTATATTTCTGAGATCAGAATAACCTAATCTATCTATTTTGAGGATCAATTTGTAAAGTTATCAAATTATTAAAATTTTTCCAAATTTTGAAATTTATGGTAGAAATTGAAAGGTTGTTGATACATAAACAACTTTTGTAAAGTGAATTTTCATGAAATTGTGATTTAGGTACTAATTTGAAAAGATATAAAATTCATGGAAAATTTCTAATTTTTATGAAATATATGTGTTGTAAATGTTATATGTAAAAATCGGTTAGGCTTGGAATAAGGATTAAATTGCACGAATTTCATTTTCCGAGCCTAAGGACAAAATCGTCATTTATGGAAAGTATAAGGGCAAATTGGTAATTTTTCCTAGGGTGGGAACTGAATAAAATTGAGTATGAAATGGATTAAATTGATGTTAAACTCATTTGTATAGATCCAGAAAGACCTAGTACTGAGTTGGATCGAGGAAAACAAAAAGTGTTAGATTAGTAGATCCTTGTATACAAACGCTTATCGAGGTAAGTTCGTGTAACTAGATTTTGTATATTAATATGTTTGGAATTGAATGTTGAATATAAGTGAATTCTATAAATATTTAATGTATAAATTTAATTACATGCTTGATATTTCTCAATAAGTATAAGTCTCGTTCAAATAGATGAATTCAATGGATACAAGATTTCACAATTGGTTGTGGTCTTGCATATGTTGCAGACACAACAAAACTTGAAAGAGCATCTTGTTATAGGCCCTCTCGAGCTTCTTGCTACATGGTTTCTACGAGCATTCTGATCAGTAGTGACCTTGCATATGTTGTGGACTACATCAGCTCTTTGTGAGCGTCTTGTTATATGGTCGGTTGTGATCCTGCATATATTGCGAACACAAACGCGCTCTTTATGAGCGTCCTATTATAGGCCATTCTTGAGCTTCCTGATATGGCTCGCTTGAACATCCTGTTATATGGCTATCTAGACCTCCCCGATAATAACTCTTTAGAGTTACTTGTTAAGCTCATTGAGCTTCCTGTTTTAAACTCTTATGAGTTTCTTGTTATAGCCCGAATAAGCTTCCTGTTACATGGCTCACACTAGCATCTTGTTATATGACTCGAGAGAGTGCTTCCTGATCATGTGACCTAATTGGGTACCCCTGAATATGAGTTGGCATTTTATAGTGTTGTACACTTCAAGTGTACTACATGTGTATCCATCGATATTTCAAATAAATTCAACTGTCAAAGTTCTGTTATGGCTAATCTGAACTTGAGATGATTTATCATAGAAATGTATATGTTATATGGAATATGATAAGAAAAGTATATGTGTAGGAAAGTTATTACATGATGAGCTCATCTTTATTACTTGAAAAGTATTTAGAATTCCATGAGTAACTTGCTTCATTGAGTGTATGTGATTAGGCAATTGGTCAATTTGTTAGGATGCATGTTATTTACATAATTACTTAAATTAAATTATAGATTGTAAGTTAAATTCCTATTATACAAACTTACTAAGTATTAAATGCTTACTTTGTTTTATTTTCCTCTGTTTTATAGTGCTCGAAAGCTCGTGAAGGTTGGAAATAGTCAGAGCACCATCACACTATCCTTCAGCTTGTTTTGGTATAAATAATAAATTTATTTTGGTATTATAGCATGTATAGACTAACTTGGTTAGTGTTGGCTTTAGATGGTTGATTGTAATATAGTCATTGGACTGGCTAGTGATGATATGTTTAGTGAACATATATATATGAGGTTATAATATGGTTAATATATGTGCGCTTGATATGGTTAGATTGAATTATGGTAAACATATGTGTTTTACAAAAGGCGAATTTGAATATATGTGATGATATATCATGTATAATGTTAATGTTGGTTTTTGGTATATGTATACATTAGAGGCAAGAATTTGGGTAAGAAATAAGGCTTGGAAATGGCCTTATTTTGTCCAAACAAGTAGACACACGGTCATATGCCTGAGTGTGTGGTTTGGCTGTGTGTCCCTTGCATCTTAAGAATTGAGAAACATAATGCTTAGAATTGGTCACACGGGTAGAGATAAGGGTGTGTGTCTCAGCCGTGTGAAACACACGGCCTAACACACGGGCGTGTGAATCCTGCACCTGTTTTTGAAAATTAAATTGTCCACATGGCCTAGCACACGGGTATATGGGTGGTTGTGTGACCCAAGTCAATAGCTATCCTAGTTCGAACACGGGCTGGGACAAAGCCGTGTGCCTCACATCGAATGCCCACACAGCCTAAGACACGGGTGTGTCACTTGGCCATGTGAGCCACATGGCCTGACCATATGGGCATGTGTCCCTGCACCTAAGCAAAATTTTGAACTTTCGCGAAAATTTTTTTGAGTTTCTGGTTTAGTCCCGATTTGATTGTAACGTGTATTTTGAGCCTTGAGGACCCTATTAAAGGACGGTATTATTGATTTCAAATAATGACATAAATTTTCTATAATTGATCTGTACACTCTGTGACCCTATTCCGGCGATGGATAGGGGTGAGGGGTGTTACAACCGGAATATTAACTACACAATGATGCTCACACGAGCTGTGGAGAATCCACAATAAATGCATGACCTCAGCCATTGCTAGGACATTCAAGGCCAGCACCTGAAACATGAAATCCCTAATGACATGTCATTCGCATTCTAAGAATTCTTAAGGTTCAAACAAGATTCATTATCCGTCAATTATTTATTCATCGATACATATACAATTTCAAATCCGTATATATTAACACAACATAGTAAATAATTACTATAGTTAACATTAATATGATTATAATTCATATGAACTTACCTCGACAACTATGGTCGAAGAAGTAGAATTTGAACAAATACGAAGTTTTTTCCTTCCCTCGATTTAAGTCTAGTTATTGTTTATCTTGATCTAGATAGATAATTTAATTCAATTAAGTACTTCAACTATTCAATTCAATCCAGAATTCATATTTAAGTAAAATTATGAAATTACCCCTAATATTTTAACTTTTCATAGTTTAGTTTTTATGATCATAACTTGAATATTAATCATTTTAACCTAAATCCATATTAACCTAAGCTACAAGGGACCTTGGAACAACCCATAAATACCAACAATTCACAACAAAACCCATTGATTTACACTTTCAACAATTTAATCCCTATTTCAAAATTCATCAAAAATCACTTAACAAAACAAGTTTGTTTAACAACCAAGATTAATAATCTAGCAAATAACTTCAAAAACTATTTAAAAACAATCATGGGAAGTCCCTCAACCATTAACAGTTTTGCAAATTAACCCTCGCGCTAGCTAGATTAAACTAAAACGAATTCAAAAACATAAAAATCATTAAACAGAACACAAAATCATACCATGCAAGAATAAAGTCACACCGAAGCTCTCTCCCCTTCAATGGAAAATTTTGGTTCAAAATAGGAAAAGAAAGAAAGAAAATAATGACTTTGTTTCATATTTTCTTTACTTATTTTTTTTAATTACTAAATTACTACTTTACCCTTATCATTAATAAAAAATTTCAATAAAACCTATCAATGCCCATCCACTAGCATACCATATGGTATATTTACCAACTACATCATTCAATTTACCTTTCCATAGCCATTTAACCCTTCTAACTAAGAGGTACGTACTTTTGCAATCTTTACGATTTAGTCCTTTTTACCTAATTAACCTTTTAAACTTTAAAATTTCTTAACGAAACTTTAACACAACCTTAATATCATCCCATAGACATTAAATAAATATTAAAATAATTACTCACTCATCAAAATTGGGGTTCCAAAACTACTATTTCTGATACCACTGAAATTGGGCTGTTACAGACTTAGTTGAGAACATTGTTGACTCCACTATTCATACTGCAAGTCCTACTCATCCTTTGCCCCCATCACCTCTGTCCCAACTCAGATTTATGGATGTAGAAGCATTGTTTGGGACCACACAATAGGTTATGGAATTTTTTGGTTCTAGGGCACGAGTTGACAGCAATAGCCACTAGAGATTCAAACTCAAAAGGTGGTCAACTAGTGCTAGGGAGAGCAACGACAATAGATTGTCCAGCCATAGACCTAGCAAGCAACCTATCTTCCAAGTGGATGAATTCCCTGCTCCTACTCTAGTGACCATGACAACATTCCCAACATCTGGCTCTGCAACACGCCCTCTATTCCTTCCCCCAGTCCTTCCCAACCCTCCTATTAAGTCCACCAATATTGCAGACCCACGTGTTATGACCTAAACTCCCCTTCCTGTGAATTCTGGCACTCACTGCCAAGCTTTCTATACTTTCCCAATTGGAGCCCATTATTATACTCCCTCTTCAGGAGAGGTCCAAGCTTTCTTCTCCTGGCAAAAACATATTGGCAGAACCAGTATCCCTTCGCTTCCTTTGCTTTCCAACAAAGACATTATAGAGAGTTGTCCCAGGAATTAATGGAGTTCTTTTATCCTTCCTCCTATTCTTTTAACATACATAAGCCCACTCTCCTCGAGCTACGAGGTTCCTTCTCCTTGTTGTTAATGGGGTGTGGCCTCACAAGTTGGGCCCTCCAAAAGGCTTGGGCCAAAGCTGAGGCTAAGTAGCCTGAGTCTAAAAGGGCTATTCTCTCTGACAAGTAGTCCCTTCCCAACTCCACCAATCATACAATGCCTTTTTCCAAAACATTTTTGAGCTTACTAAGTCTGTCTCCACTTGGGAGACCAAATACCAATCCTTGAAGTCTCGAGCAAAGGAGTTGGAAGAGAGGGTTCGCCAGCTGGACACCCCTGAGAAACAGTACCTCACTGATAAGGAACATATTTAAAATTAGAATAATAAGACCTTGGAGAATTATAAAGTGTACAATGAGAAAGGCATTCAAGATTATCTACCTAGGTTGAGGGTTAATTTGATCCTGAACGCACAAGTCGCCACGGGTCCCCTTCACTTAAGTCAAGTAAACTTTAACTGTATGCAACAATTTAACAACACAGACCTTGGCTTCAACGTCTTTAACCCCTTGGAAGCTAGTTGAGAGTTATTTCAGAAGAAGTAGAAATAATCTGTGGAACTCTTTCATGCTCAAAACTTGGAAATGCTTGACCTTGATTCTCCAAAAGAGTCCTCTCCATGGGAGAATTAAAAATTTTCATTGTATCTTGTAAAGATCCTCCTTTCAGTTTTTAATGAATATTACCTTTACTCTTTTTATTCGTCTCTCACATGTTGCTTCATTTACCTTCCCTTCATCTATAATATAGTCAATGTTGGTTTTCAATAGTTCACACAATTGCATCCATTTCCATAACACACATTAATCTTATATAATAACCTACGGGACTAAGCCAGACTAATTGTAACATACCTATAGGGGCTATTTCTTAATTTCCCATGTGCAGAGGATCAGCTAATCCGAATCTCTAATACCACTAAGTTGTAACACCTTATACCTGACTCAATCATTAGGACTCAGTACTGAATTTCATGAATGATCTAATAACCTACCGAAATTTCTTGGATAATTTATTTATGTGTTTTTGACTCTATCAGATTAAGAAATATAACTTTTTAAAAGAAATTTACAACTTTAATAATTTTAGCGGTATTTACAATTTGAAATTAAAAGTTTAAAATTGTTACATCTAACTTAATCCCCGAGGCGAGGCCTTTAAGGGTGCCCCTATATACAAATGAATGACTTCCACACCGAACCCTAAAGTTTGGCAGTGCCTAACTTGGTCCCTTCTCTTGATTTCCAAGTCAAAATATTTATCCTGCAAACAAGCAATAAATACGTAAGTTCAAAGGAACTTAGTGGGATTATATTAAACAGTGAAGCAATAACATTTCATACTCTTCAAGAAATAAAATTTTAAAGGAGAGATTTCAAACTCCCTGTCTATTACTAGCCTTCCGCAGATTTCACCGACGTGGTCAATGCCTTGCCTTTTTTCCATAGCTCACCGTTGGCAGACTTATTCTCTATCTTAAACGTGAGTACATCCTTTATGATACTAGTTACCTATGTTCCTAGCTTGATTCCACCTCATCCCAGATTCCTTTATACTATAACAGGCTTAACTCTCACCATTAACCAGTCACTTGGATATAAAGTTCATTGCCCACCACTAGCAATCTTCCACTTATGATCTCTTTAAATTCGTATCCTTACCCTAATCTATTCATCCAATACTAGACTAAACTTAGGATTTTCCAACTTAACACTTCCTCTATTCTAAAGTCACAGCTCTAAACATAATATTAAGCTAATTGAATAGACGCCCCATCTTCTTGTTAGATTCATACTTCATAATCTAGGCCTAAGATGTTAGTTCGCATTGTTCTAATCTTCTGATAGTTCGCATTATTCTAATCCTCTAAAAAATTGAAATTCCTAGATTGTTCCAAACGAACCATCCCCTCCGCTACTTTCCGGCAGACTATCCGCCCAAGGTAGCCTTTGGCAAATTTCTTATTGTATTATCCCTTATGGTGGATCTTGCGTTACATAGTTTTGGTCAAATATCCTTCCTCTCTCTCACTTTATGTTAAACTCTACCAGTCAGACAGTTCAAGCAATCATTACTTCCAAGTCAACCTAAGGGGACTTATCCATCCCTGGCTATTGTTTATTCGTAGGCCCATAGGTTTAGGTTCTACTTGATCATTTCATTATCACCCCTAATTCTAGTTACTCACCAAACTAGCAGACTCATACCGCAGATATTTCACATCTCAACAAAGTTATCCTTCATATTTCCTCTGCATTGATAAGAATCGCATATTCCAATTTACTATTCGTAAAAATTTGGCAGATTCCCACGTCAACAGGCTTACCTGTATTCTCAGATATTTCTACCCATTATTCTTATTTTCATAAGTTGGTGGACTCTTTAACTATCCTGTTTGCCCGTGTTCTGAAACGTGCCATATTCAACTGATCATTTTACTCTCTGTGCAAGTCATACAATGAACTCATTTTCCTTGTCATGTTAACTTCCTAGTTCAACATCCTAGCAGACTTATCTCACACCATAGCCCCGCTATGGTCTTACATAGTATAAACCCATGTTTAATGTCTTGGTGGACTCCTTTGTTTCCATAGCCTAGCAATGGTCTTACACAATATAACACTATGTTTATTGTCCTGGTAGACTCCTGATTCTAAGGAATCAAAAACCTCCTTCGAGGTGTCACCTAAAGGACTTATAAACCGCCATCATAGTGTTGCTCTAGTGAGCCAGTAAATTATTGTCGACATGGTGTTGCTCCATAGAGTCAATAGACTATTGTCACGGTGTCACTCTAGTGAGTTAGTCAATTACCGTCATTATGGTGTTGCTCTATAGAGTTGATAGACCATTATCATAGTGTCGCTCTAGCGAGCCAGCCCATTTTAGTCCATTTTAGTCTTTCATTACTAATTATTTTGTCCCTCACTAAGGAGACAACTAGTTCCTAACTAACTAAACTAGAATTGAGATCCGTCTATTCACTATTCAACAACTAAGATTTCTGAATTTCCCATTGATGTTTGTCAATTCGCCAATCAATTCAATTAAATCCTAACTGTCATTTAATTTTGAGACTTAAGAGAAAATCGAGTGTGGCTGTGACACCCCAAACCCCGACCGGGACGGACCAACCAAAATTTGAAGCATTACATTAGCCACCTATGTGACTCTCCAGCTAATGACCACCCAAAACACACCCCAGCCTTATAACATCTCAATCTTATCTACTATCGATGAAGCAAATTATGAGCCAAATTTAGGCTTTTCCTAGGTAATTTAACCTAAGGGCATTTTTGTCATTATACCACCTATGGTAAAACTAACCTGACTTTAGATCTAAATATTTATAGACCTTATTTTAGTGAAAATTATGCAAGCCTAAAAATTTCATCTTAAATTTAGTTCGTTTGCTATGTTTAATCCAAGTTTTACTATTGTGGACTAAATTGTAACAAGTACAAACTATCAGGACCTATTCTGAGTTACAAATTAAGTGGTTTTCTATTGAATTTTATCCATTACGAGACCAATCCTAAATTATTACAATGTTTCCTTATCATCTAGGGCTCTAATTAGACTAATCAATTTTTAGGACTAAATTGTAACTTATACAAATTAGAATACCAATTTAAAATGACAAAAATTCAAACCCCCAACAACCCACACGGTCGTGTCCCCCAGACCGTGTGTCATTAAATGCCTTGTTTGTATCGTGAAAAACTTTTTGGTAGATCACACACGCTTGTGGAAATTCCACACGCCCGTATTTGATAGCTTCAATTTCCACACGCTCGTGTCACTTACCCATACACCCGTGTGCAACCCCTCACATGCCCATGTGGACAGACACATGCCCATGTGCAAACCACTACACCTTTTTTTATGAAAAACTCATTTTAAAACCTGATTTTGCATATTTTAATGGCCAATTAAACATGATTAAACTACGATTACTTAACATACATATACACACAACTTGAATTGAATTTATTGACATCAATTAAGCCTCAATTAAATAAAATTAAGCAATTAATTTCATGCACATCAAACACCAAATAAATCAAATAAGTGGCATAACTTAGTCGCTACTAAACCACTCATTGGAAGCTTCAATTAAACAATCGTTAGTATAAATTTCAAGCTTCACACACCGTGTTATCAATCATCGTATTATCAAGCAACAATACACCATAAATCAATCAATAAATAAAGTCAAACATGTCTCAAAGTTATTATAAAACCATCCAAAATAAATGTCCAATGTCTAATGTCCATTTACAACCAAAATCAAACTAATTCCCAAGAGTTCCACAATGCCCAACTATAGTCAATAAAATGCGTAATAAAGTCTCTACCAAGCTTAGATCTCTTGGAACAGTCTTGCTCGGCTCCTTAGATCCTCAATCCCAATGATTATCTGCACGAATGTAAGGGTGCGAGCTTTAAAAAGCTCAGTGAATGTTAACAAAAATAAAAATAACCATTAAAGCACCTTAAGCTTTTGAAAAAGATAACATTGATAAAAAAAATCCTTTAATTCACTTTCAAATCATGTAAAAGTGTTTCTAATCTTCATAAAAAAAAGTTTAGGTTTGAAGATTACCTTTGATTTTCTCTAAATTCATAGATTGAAAATCTTGTTTTAAGAAGCTTGAGAAATTTCAGAATATTTTTTGCTACTTCTGAGAATAATTTCAGGTGAATTGAGAGAGTATTTTGAGAAGGAAAATGGTTGGATCTATTCTCTAATGATAGATCTTTAAAACCATGCAAAGAAAATAAATTTTATAGCTCTCTAATATCATATAAATGGTGTGAAAAGTAGGCTAGATGCATTACTTTTAAAACTGAAACAACTCGCCAAAAATTTAAAAATTAGGGAATTTACCTAATGCCCACTCCCACATTTCCCTTACTTTACCAATTAATAATTTCCTTCCAAAATTCCAAATTTTAAGGTTTATTTGCCAAATAAATACTCTAAATTTTCCCTTGTTTTACAATTAAACCCAATTTAATTAATATTTAAATTGAACTCAAATTAACCCCAATAAAAATTATTTTAAAATTCTTTTTCGACCCAAATTAATTATTTTCACTTATAGTTATTTAATTACTTTAAAATTCATTTTCCAAAAATATTTTGATTTTTTTAGATTATTGTTTAATTGATTTTTAATGAAATTAATCTCCTAAATTAAATTAAAAATTACTAGAAACCCCCATAAATTCCTACTTTCACACTCGAAACCCGAAAAATATACCTCAAACTACTAGACTCGATTTAGGGATATTACAACTCTCCCTCTCTAAAAAAATTTTCGTCCTCGAAATTTTACCTAAATCAAACATATACGAATACTAACGTTTCATCACTTCTTCCAAATCCCAAGTGGCTTCCTTAGTCTTGTGATTGTGCCACAAAACTTTCACCAATGGAATTGTCTTATTGCGTAACACCTTGACCTTACGGTCTAGGATCATAAATGGTTCCTCCTCATACGAAAGATCAAATTGAACCTCGATCTCCTTAATAGGAACAATGTGAAAAGGATCAGATTTGTACTTCTATAACATGGAAACATGGAAAAAGTCTTGAATATGCTCTAGTTCAAGCGGCAACAACAAACGATAAGCAACCGGTCCAATCTGCTCGGTATCCTTATAAGGGAAAATGAACCTCAGACTAAGCTTACCCTTCCACCCGAACCTTAGAACTTTCTTCCACGATGAAACCTTCAAAAATACCTTATCACCAACCTGATACTCGATGTCTCAACGTCTTAGGTCAACGTAGGACTTCTGTCGACCGCTTGCAAACAAGTCTCGCCATATCCTCAATCTCTCGAACCAATTTCGAACCTAAGTTCCTCCTCTCCCCCATATCAAACCAACAAAGAGGAGTCCTACACCTCTAACCATACAAATCCTCGAACGGTGCCATCTGAATACTCTTTTGATAGCTATTATTATATGCAAACTCGGCTAATAATAAGTGACAGTCCCAGTACCTCTGAAGTCAATACTACAACTACAAAACATGTCCTCAAGAATCTAGATCGCCCTCCTAACTAAACATCAGACTGTAAATGATATGCTAAACTAAAATGAAGCTTCAAATCCAAAGCCTCATGTAACACTTTCCAAAATCTTGAAGTAAACCGTGGATCTTGGTCTAATATTATTGAAACAGGAACTCCATGAAGATGAGCAATCTCTCGGATGTACAGATCAGCTAACTGATACCAACTAAAAGTCTTACAAACTAGCAAAAAATGTGCAGACTTCGTAAATCTATTCCCAATCACCCAGATTGAGTCCTTACGTGTCAGTGTCAATGGTAAACCTGAAATGAAATACATCATAATATGCTCTCATTTCCACTCTGGAATCTGAATAAGATGAAGCAAACCCGATGGACGCAGATGTTCGACTTTCACCCTTTGAAAAACCAAACATCTTGCAACAAAGATGGCAACATCCTTCTTCAACCAGGCCACCAATACAGAACCTGAAGATCCTGATACATCTTCCTCCCATTGGGATGCATAGCAAAAGGATTGCTATGAGACTCAGTAAGAATCAAGTGCCTCAAATCCTCATCATTCGAAACACACAAGTGACCTTAGAAACACAGAACACCATTAGAGTTGAGATACAAATCCCCCTGAACACCTGACTCAACCTGACGAATCCGATGAACCAAACTCTCATCAAAAGGCTCTCATCAAAAGGCTATCGCTCACTAATCTATTGTGAAAGATTCAGCCTCACCTGAAGTTCAACCAACAAACCCCCATAATCAGATACATACAACCTCATAAACATAGTTCTCAAATCAACTAGAGACTTACGACTCAAAGCATTTGCAACTATGTTCACCTTCCCTGGATGGTACTCGATTACACAATCATAATCTTTCAACAACTTGATCTAGCACCTCTGTCTCATGTTCAACTCCTTCTGGTTTAGGAGATACTTTTGTGATTGGTGTATACCACACACCTCTCACCGTATAGATAGTGACACCAAATCTTGATCACGAAGACTACAGCAGCTAACTCCAAATCATGAGTCGGATAGTTATACTCATGCGACCTCAACTGCCTCGACACAAACGCAACTACCCAACCCTCTTACATCAACACACAACCCAATCTTGTATAAGAAGCATCACTGTTGACCACATACTCCTTATCAGATACCAGCTATGTCAACACAGGTAATTTGATCAAAATCGACTTTGGCTTCTTAAAATAGTTCTGCCTCTCATCAGTCTACTAAAAGGCAATGTTCTTCTAAAGCAACTTCGTCAAAGGAGCAGCAATGCTTGAAAACCCCTAAACAAAAAGACGGCAATAACCAGCTAACCCCAACAAACTTTTGACCTCAAAAATAGACCTCAACAGCTTCTAATCTAAAATCACCTCAACCTTCTTCAGGTCAACCCAAAAACCCTCAGCCGATATGACATGTGTAACACCCCTCACCGGTATTCAATGCCAGAATAAGGTTATGGAGCATTACCAGACTTATATACTAATTACACATTCATTTTGCATACATTTTCACATTTCAAGCAATCATCAATCAATCTCAAAAATATTGTCCCTAACACGAGCCTACAAGGCCTTAAACATGCATTGAGAGTGATTCGAGACTAAACTGATAACTTTGTAAACTTTTTGAACACTTAGAAAATTTTCTCAAAAATAGAGGACACACACCCATGTGGCCCAGCCATGTATTTGATATGGCCAAAGACACGCCCATGTCGTAGGTCGTGTGGACATTCAAAATGGGAGCACATGGCCGTCTCCCAACCCGTGTCTGACCCGTGTAACTCTCTGACTTGGGTCGCGCAGCCAACACACACACCCGTATGGATAGCCCGTGTGCCCTAAAAATGGCCATAAATGCTTGTGTGTCAAGTTGTGTGCTAGGCCATGCCAAACCTGTAGGGTATACTGACTTATGACACACGACCAAGTCACACGCCCGTGTGTGAGGCCGTGTGGAGCATACTGACTTAATTTTAATTTCAACACCAGGGGACACACGGTCGTGTACATGACCATGTATCGTACAGGGCTGAGACACACACCCGTGTCTCTGCCAATGTGGACAAAAATATGCTATTTACCAAGTCATTTTGCCACCAAAACTTGTGCTCACCTACATCAAACTTAAAGGCACTAATACATAGCATCAATAGGCATTTTAAATCAACCAATTCAAACATAATTTATGCACATTCAATACTCCCATTCTCTATACACACTAATCACAAAACGGGCATACCATTTATACCAAATTCACATTTATAATTTAACTTGCTAGACACTTCTAAACATGCATCATTAAACATTAAACTCATTAGCATATAACTACTCTAATTTCAACCAATTGACCTCCATAATCATTATAATCCACAAACATCATATACCTATCCATGAACTCACAATCCAAGCGATATATATATACATGATTCAAACATACCAAAACAAGCCAACTTATAGGGTAATATACAAAACTAAACTTAGAACATTTACAAGCCAACTCATGTAACACCCCAAACCCGGCCCAGACATTATGGCCAAGTTTGGTGTGTCACATTGAAGTGTTTTTTGAAAACCATGTTTTCATTGAAAACCCTTCTTGATGTTTAGAAACTTTTACCGTTTAAACTTGTAAACCTTTGTAGTGGTAGAAACATGTTATTTTAAAAACAGTTAAGTATCAAAAAATCAAACCTTCTTTGTTATGGCTTAAAGTGAATGGATACTACGCACCAGGTAGGATTCAAGAAAATAGGAGGTGAGTCAATTAGACTGCTTAAGTACCTAGCTCTTCCATGATCCAATCTTAGACATACACATATCCATTGCCACACTTTAAGCTTATTACTTGTCCACGAACAACAAATTAAGTTTAAGTCTATTTAAAATATTTATTTCCTTTGAAAACATTTACGTTGCGGAAGCTTTGCTCGGTTATCGTGATATTTTGAAAATAAGTAACTTTTATAAAACGTGCCCTAGGGCTATCCAATTTTAAGAAATCAATTTAAGTGATGTAAATCTCAAGTTGAAAATGATTTAAGTAATTTAAAAACCCAAAATGAAAATAATAGAGCGGCCTTATTACAACTTTAATCAAAATAGAAATAATAAAAAATAAATGTGAAATTTAAAAGGAAGCTAATTGAAACTTATTTAAAAACCAGAAATTTAGTCTTCGTGGCCACTCTGAATCCCGCCCAGCTCCAAGTCCACCAACTAGGGCTCACCTGCAAGGATGGAAGAGAAAGGGGGTGAGTTTGGAAAACTCAGTGTGTATGAAAAACCCATCCAAAGCCCAAGTTAGCTCAATCCCATTGGGCTTAAGCCCTATTCAGATAACAGCGGGTACTGGGCCGAAGCCCTTTTCAGAATACAGTAAACTGGGCCTTATCCCCTTTTTAGATAACAGTATGGCCTATAGGCCCATTCCAGAACAGAACAGACATATTCGTGTATGCAAGCCCAACCCAGCCTATAACCAACCGCTACACTCCACCCGTACCAGCCCTACATCCATGTGGGGAATAGCTCAACCCACCCAGCCCTACACTCCACAGTTGCAGCATTGCTGCTCAGATATCAATAAGTTGAGGCAAAGCATCCAGTACGTTGACAAGCCACTTTCAGTACTTCCTCCATCAATAACCCAGTCCCATGCATCAGATAATAATAACATGGCGTGCAGTAAATAGTAACAGTCAAACATGCATTCAGGTCAACCTTAACCCTAGGGGTATATCAGTAATTTTGCTCCTTGGAGTAAAACTGTAAACTTTCCACCTATAAAGGTATTTCAGTAATTTTATCAGTTTTAAGGGTTCTCATGAATGTTACGGTCCTTACTAGCCCATTGGTCATCACAGTAATTTATTTATCTCAGTTTCATAATTTTAGCCAATGGGCCCTAAAACCCCTATGATGAGTTGATTGAAAAGATTTTGAATGAAGCACATAATGGTTGTTTGGGGGTTCATTCGGGCAGTACGAAGATGTATAATGACTTGAATAAAATGTACTGGTGGAGTGGAATGAAAAGAGATATTTCCGAGTTTGTATCAAAGTGCTTAGTTTGTCAACAAGTGAAAGCTGAACACCAAGTACCTTCGGGATTACTCCAGCCTATTATGGTTCCTGAATGGAAATGGGATCGGATTACTATGGATTTTATATCAGGGTTGCCGTTAACTCCAGGGAAGAAAAATGCCATCTGGGCAATAGTTGACAGACTGACTAAATCGGCTCATTTTATTCCGGTACGTACAAATTATTCTCTTAATAAGTTGGCTGAATTGTATATCCGAGAGATTGTTAGACTTCATGGGATACCTTTGTCAATCATTTCGGATAGAGATCCGAGGTTTACCTCACGGTTTTGGCAAAAGTTGCAAGAGGCATTAGGTACGAAGTTAAATTTCAGCACTGCCTTTCATCCACAAATTGATGGACAATCAGAGAGAGTAATTCAGATTCTTGAAGACATGCTCAGATGTTGTGTATTGGAATTTCAAGGTAGTTGGGAAAAGTATTTACTGTTGGTAAAATTTGCTTATAATAATAGTTATCAAACAAGTTTGAAGATGGCACCTTATGAAGCATTATATGGTCGTAAATGTCGGACGCCATTGTATTGGACTGAACTCAAGGAAAATCAGATTTATGGAGTTGATTTAATAAAAGAAACCGAAGAAAAGGTGAAAGTGATTCGATATTGTTTGAAAGCTGCTTCAGATAGACAAAAATCTTATGCGGATTTGAAACGAAAGGAAATGGAGTTTCAAGTTGGTGATAAGATATTTTTGAAAATGTCTCCATGGAAGAAAGTCCTTAATTTGGACGAAAGGGCAAGTTAAGTCCGCATTTTATTGGATCGTATGAAATAATTGAAAAAGTTGGACCGGTAGCATATCGGCTAGCGTTACCACCTGAATTAGAGAAGATTCATGATGTGTTTCACGTATCTATGTTACGTCGGTATCGTTCGGATCCTTTACATATAATTTCACCGACAGAAGTTGAACTACGACCGGATATGACTTATGAAGAAGAACCGATTAAGATTTTAGCTCGAGAAGTCAAACAACTAAGAAATAAAACTGTTGCACTTGTGAAAGTGTTGTGGCAAAAGCATGGGGTAGAAGAGACTACATGGGAACCTGAAGAAACTATGAGAAACCAATACCCACACCTGTTTACCGGTAAGATTTTCGAGGACAAAAATCCTTAAAAGGGGGGAGAGTTGTAATATCCTGAATTAGAGCTTAATCGGAATAGTGGTTTTGTGACCACAAATCCGAGATAGAAATAATTATTTTACAATTATTTTGATGTTTATGATATGATTGCATGATTGTGTGAAAAATTTGTGATGAAATTCTATGTCTAAAGTGCTTAAATTGAAAGTAGGGACTAAATCGAATAAGTTGCAAAACTTGCATTCTAGAAGTTTTTAGTATGAAATTGTTTTGGAATATTAATGAGGAGGTCTTAAATAGCAATTTGACCAATTTTAAGTTCATGGACAAAATTAGGACATGGAAGGAATTTTGGAAAGTTTAGTAGTAAGGGTATTTTGGTCATTTAGTTATTAAAATGAATTAAAAACAAAATTAAAGCCAATTTGACCATCTTCTTCATTAGGCCGAAATTTCAAGGGTTCTCCATAGCTAGGGTTTGTTTCAAGCTTCCAAGCTCCATAGTAAGTGATTCCAAGCCCCGTTTTTAATGTTCTTTACGTTTTTGGAATCCCGGAAGCTTGATTAAGCTTATGCTAGCAATAATTCAACCTAGGGTTTATATTTGGAAAAATACCCATAGGTGAAATTTGTGTATTTTGATGTTTTATGATAGAATATGGGGTTTTAAATGATGTTATACAACTTGTGCTACTCGGTTTTTAGTGAAAACGAGTAAAAGGGCTTAATCGGCAAAAATACCTAATAGTCACAAGTATATGTTAGAGAGAGATATCTGATTTTTAATACACAGATGTCAGAGCAGTCGAACCCTGAAATAGGGGAGACTTTAACTAAAAAACTGTACTAATTGGCCCAACCAAAAATTCTAGAAAAAAATTAGTAAATATATATATGAGTCTAGATTTAGGGAAAATTTACGGATCTTGATTTCAAGTTTTGTAACTCGAGATATGATTTTTCCTGTAACTGTGACGCGGGTAGCTAGAAACCTATGAATGTAGAAACAAATGATTTGAAGTGCTTAATTTGATAAATTATGTTCGGTAACCCCTCAAGCTCGACTCCGGAGACAGTTTCGGGCGTGGGGGCGTTACAATAAATGCTACAGGTGCATTCGTCAACCAAATGGCATGACAGAAACTTTTCATGGCCATGCCGAGTCCTGAAAGCAGTCTTCATCATATCCAAATCATTAACCTCCCATGATAATACCCATACCTCAGATCAGTCTTCGAGAAAACAGAAGCTCCCTGAGACTAGTTAATCAAATCATCAATCCTCGGTAGTGGATATTTATTCTTGATGGCCAACTTATTCAGGTAGCGATAATCGATGTACAACCTCAAAGTCCCACCCTTCTTCTTCACAAACAACACTGGTGCTCCCCACATAGACACACTTGAATGAATGAACTCACGATCTAACAACTCTTGCAACTATAGTTTCAAATCTTTCAATTCCTTAAGTGTCATGCGATAGAGTGCAACAGACACCGGAGCAGTACCGAGATAGAGCTCAGAACCGAACTCAACTTCTCTATCTGGTGGTAAACCAAACAATTCCTTAAGAAACACATCTGAAAAATCACAAACAGCTAATTCTTATCCAACCTTATCTGCTTACTATCAACATTCAAGATATAGGCTAGATAAGCTTCACAACCTTTCTGGACCAACTTCTCAGCACGAAGCGAAGAAATCACATTTGACAACAGCTCAAACTTCTCACCAACAACAACTTCCAAACCACCAGCATCATACAAAGTCACCAACTTCACCTCGCAATCAACCTTAGCTCGATGCTCAGACAACCAACCCATACCCAAAATAATATCGAAACTCCAAAATGAAAACTCAAGTAGATCAACCAAAAACACATGTCCCTGAACCATTAGAGGACACGACAATATACCCGATCCACCACTACACTATCACTAAAAGGGCTCTTAATTGTAACACTCAAACTAGAAGTCTCTACAACAATCCCTAACTCTCTAGCTACGTCTCCCAAGATAAACAACCTTGTTGCACCAAAATCAACTAAGCCTACCAAATGAAAAGACTGTAGCGTGAAAGTACTTGTGATAACCTCAGTTGCCTCTTTAGTTCGGGGCTTCCTCACTGCATAAACTCCAGCTAGACCACCATCGCCACCTTGAGTAGCACCACACTGACCAATACCTCTAGCACCATCACCTCTACCGTGACATTTCCCTCAAGCTAGAGCAGATGCAACAACAACAACAGGCTAATCACATACAATAATGGCTCTCTTCATGCAATTACTCACAGGGTACTCCATCGAACCACAGATAAGACAAGCACCCGTCATCCTCCAGCACTCACCATGATGACGTTGACTACAATGCTCACACATCGGCCATGCAATAACCATCTGATCAGCAAGACCTATAACAGCCCGTTTTTCATTGGTGTCGAAAACAGTGGTTTCGGGGCCATCAAATCCGATGAGTAAGTTTGTAAATATTATTTTTTAATATTTTGAAGTCAAATTTGGTTTTAAAAAGGATTTTGATATAGTGATTTTTGTTATACTGATGATTAATTAAGTTCAAGTGATAAGACCTTCAAGTCAAGTGGTTAGACCCTCTGGTCAAGTGTTTTAGAAAATAAGGTATCGGGACCTCGTTTCTATAAATCGAACCATAAGTATTTTTATAAATATTTACGGAGTGCCATTAAGGTGGTACTAAAGTTTCGTTGAAAATTTTTAACTTTTCAATAGTTAATTAAGTAAAAAGGATTAAATCGTAAAAGTTAAAAAAGTCAATCACTTTTAGTTTAAAGGTGTTAATTGATTAAAAAATCATAATTGGATGGCCTTAATGGGTAAATTACCCATTCTTAAGATGACAGACAGTTTAAGTTTTAAATTCTTTTAATTTTATAAGTTTTATAAGTTATTTAATTATTAAAATAAAGAATAAAGGTTAAAAATATAATAATAATAATAATAATAATAAAACATAAAGTTTTCTTCTTTATTTGGCTTGTTCACCACCAAAATACACCACTGTTATGCTTCAAGGTTTGGCTATGGCTATACCTTTGCATGGCAAGCCATTTTTCATCCATTTTTTTTAATTTTTATGTTTTTGAGATCGTTGCAACTAGGTCCAGCTAGCCCGTACCTTTAATTTTGAAACTGTTAAAGATTTTAAACGTTTCCATTGATAAACCTTGTGATTTTAGATGTTAAATGATGAATTTGAGATATTATTTGTTATCTAAAAGTATTTTATTAAATAATTTTTTAGAGAGTAACTTGAATAAAAGTAAAACTTTAAGGGCAATTTTGTAAAAATGTCAAAAATGAATCAATTGCATAAAATACATTTTTTTACTATCTAAATTAATAGATTGAATGAAATTATTCATTTAGATCAAGATCAAGTGGAAAATCGAGGAGAATGGAAAATTACCAAAATGCCCCTGTACTTTGTCACGTCTGCCACTTGGCCAGGTAAGTTCATATGAACTGAATTTTGTATCATGTTGATTAAAATGAATGTTAGTATGTGACTCTATTTTGATTGAATCATTACATACATGTTATTATACAATTTATCTTGTCAAGAAACGATGAAAATTCAACGACGTATGAGGATTATCGAGCCCTGTTTCTACCTTAGAAATATATAGGATACAAATGACATGTCATTAGGGTTACGATGTTTCGGGTGCTGGACTTGAATGTCCTACTGGTGGCTGAGTTTCGACATGTGTTCTGAATACTTGACAGCTTGTGTGAGCAGACCCAGGTTACCATGTTTTAGGTGCTGGTCTTGAATGCCCTACTGATGGCTGAGGTCTGACATTACTTGTGGATACTCGACAGCTTGTGTGACCAACATCATGTAGCTTACATTTCGATCGATAGCTTGTATGAGCGACCCATTTTACAGCTCATCTGAGTTACAACTATATATTTAACATACTTTATGTGAGCTTTCCTGTGTATCGGTATTATTCTAAGTGGTCCAATGGGCATGAAAAGGGATGAACTAGTAAGGGTTCCGATTGATTTCACTATGACAATTATAGAAAGGTATGATGTATCGATGATCAAAGTGAGAACATTCATGATTATGAAAAGTATGATTTAAGTGATGCCATGCTTATGTACCATATCTTACCAAGTGATGATATAGCTAAGTTATGTGTTTAATCACTAACTTGTGACTATGGTTAATGCTATGTTTATGTCTTATGTTTTTATGCAAATGAAATGGTAAATATTCAATATGAATTAAGATATGTATGTGTGAAACTCATTTAAATGGTGATACATGGAAAACATGGTATGTTATGAGATGAATAATAAATCCAATTAAATCATGCTCAAGTATAATTGTTATCCATGTCAAATTCATATGAATCGTGTTTAAATGAACTAACATGTGTTGTTAATGTGCTTAGGCTTATGCCAAGCTTGTGGATATTATTGATGTTTATAATTACGCTCGTACTATGTATATGAAACGAGTAAGAAAAGGAAATGAAATGGTAAGTACGTAATTGGGATGTATCATGATGTTATAAAAGGTCTAATATGATAAATAATGTATTTATATGTGAGCAAATTGCTTATGCTATGAATGAATATACCTATATCATGAATAAATACACTAAGTCGGGAATTGATAATGTTGTCTAGGCTTATAATAAGCATTAGGAACAGAATGAAAAGAAAGTAAATAAAAAGATATATAATCTTATAGAAAGGTTGATGATTATACATTATGTCTCATAAAATCCTATCATGTTATGAATTGTTAATAATTATGAAAAATTAATGAATTTATTCAATTGTAAGTTGATAATTATGGTTGGATAAATCTTGAGGCATTGGTATAGGCTTGTATTTAACCTATAAATTTCATTATTGAAATGTAATATTATGTTTATGATTCATACGAGCTTACTAAGTATTCATTGCTTACATTGTTGTTTTCCTTTTATTTTTTCAGATTATCGAAAACTTAATTGGGTTAGAAGCTCGTTGGAGATCTATCACACTATCCAGTGATTATATCAGTAGATTTTGATGCTTTGGTAGTGATTATGATGGCATGTATAGGTGGACTATGTTTAATGTTTAATTGATGAGTTTGGCATGTATAGGTCATTTTGGTTGATGATTATGGCATGAAAAGTTGACTTGGATTTGAGGTACTTAAAGTACTATTGATGTCTTGTTGGTTGTGGTTAATATGGTCAAGTTGATGCATGTTTTGAAATGACCAAAATTGGTATATGTTAATGTATCTTTAAATGGCTAAAATGGTATGTGATAAATTGATCTCAACATAATCAAAAATAGTTTAATTTGGAAGGGTTTTTAACTAGATGTGCATGATGTAAATATGGTATATAAATGTTGATTGATTGGTACTATTTGGAAATGGTTGGTTTATGTTATTTAGATGGTTATTTTAACATGTATGTATGGTCTTCTAATGGTTGCTATTTTGGCATTTTGGCGCTTAAATGGTGGTAGTTGGAATGATGAATAAATATGCATGCTATGAAATGTTGTTTTGATATGTTGGAATGTTGTCATTGAGGTATGCTTTGATATGGAAATAGACAGTGAGTATTGAGTAGATAAATGGCTAATTTGGTATAATTGGATGTGGTTAGAAAATGGCCAAGATTGCTAAGGTTTAGTGATGATAGTTTTTGAATGGTAAAATTAGTATATTTGAGTATGATTGGTATGTGAACATTATGGTAAATGTTGGTATAGAATTAGTTCAAATGGTTGGTTGATTTTTGGCTAAACTTAGAAAATGTATAATCAAATTTTATTATGGTGATTGAGATGCCTTTTTGGCATATTGGTTGTATTGTTAAATACTATGATGATCTAGCATGAATATGCATGTGTTAGGTACAACTTGGATGCATGAATATAGGTGCATTTGGCTTGTGTAAGTAGCTATGTTTTGGGTGAGGAAAATGAAAATGACCTATTTTTAGTCTACATGACCTAAGACACGGGCGTGTGTCTCAGTCGTGTGTGACACACGGCCATGCGACACGGTCATGTGTCTTCTGTAGGTTTTCAAAGGCTGCATTTCAAAACTTACACGGCCTGGCTCACGGGAGTGTGGCTTGGCCGTGTGACCCAGGTTAAAGAGTTACATGGGCATAAACACAGGCTAAGATACGACCGTGTGTCCTTACTTCGAATGCCCACATGACCTGAGACACGGGCATGTGTGTCAGCCGTGTGACCCCTGCAATATGTAAAATTTTCAACTTTTCCTTAGAAATTCTAGCTGTTTTCGATTTAGTCTCGATTCATTTCTAATGTGTTTTTAGGACCTCAAGGGCTCATATAAAGGACTATATGTATGAGATTGATTGATTTTTCTAAGAATGATGTTATGATTTAAATCTTTATTTTTATTGTTTTGAGTTGTAAACTTTTGGGAATGCTCTGTAACCCTATTTCAATGACGAATATAAGTTAGGGGTGTTACATGAACAACCTCAACTCTCACAACCTACCTATCCTAACCAAGACCACCAGCAACATGTCATTCGGATCTACCGAAACGACCTCTCTTACCCTTACAATCAGAACCACTAGTAGCCTCAGTTGACCTCTTCATAGCTCCAGACGAAGCAACTTTGGAGTCTTCCCCTAAAGTCTCCTCTAACGTGCAAGCCTTCTTAACTAACTCGTCAAAGACCTCGATACTCTAAGCAACTAGGTAGAGCTTAACCTTACGATTCATCCCGCACCTAAACCTCCGAAAATGGTTAATCTCAGAGGATACCAACTCGAGAGCATACTGGCTCAACCGAACAAACTGAACCTCGTGCTCGTCTATCGAAAGAGTACCCTAAACAAGATCCATAAACTCCCATCTCCTAGCTTTGAGATACTGCTCCCCCATAAACTTCCTCTGAAATAATGCTAAGAAGAAGACCAAGTCAAACGATTCAACACAATACCCCTCTCGACAATCATCCACCATTTGTAAGCCTCATCTGTCAATAGTGACACAGCACAACCCAACTTATCCTCGTCAGAGCAACCCAACTGACCAAGAATACAAATGACACTTTCTAGCCAATACTCTGTATGTGTCAGATCACTGTCTCTAACATCACGAAACTCTTTACCATGTAGAGCTCGTAAATCCTCCAGTGGTAAACCCTAGCGAGCCAAAACAGTTTTGGCATCAATGATATGTTGTATTGCTCCTACCATCTCAGAGATGAAATCCTCAACGCGGCCCATCTGAACATTGTCCCGCAGTGGCGCATTATCATCCATACTTCCCCGATCATGACGCGAGGGCATAACGACTCGTATACTAAATATTAGAGTAAGGGAAACATACCAAGAGTGAGTAGTGGTAAGAGATCCAAGATTTAACTAAGTACAATTCCTATAAGGCATTGTGTTCCCAATCCTACCCCAATAACAACTTATATCACAAAGATCATGCATATGCAAAAGTACGAAATTTTTAATCAACACAAGCAAGCAAACATCATGATCCAAGATCAAATACACAAACAGCCTAACAAGTCAAGACTAGCTTACCATTTTAAACCTAAAGCTCTGATACCACCAAATGTGACACCCTAAACTCGATTGAGACGGACGGACCCGAATTCAAAATATTACATTAGCCACCAAAGTGACTCTACGGCTAACGACCACCCAAGACACACCCCAACCTTATAACACCTCAATCTTATCTAAATACTATTTATCTATTATCGTAGAAGCAAATTATGAGCCAATTTTAAACTTTTCCTACGTAATTTAATCTAAGGGCATATTTGTCATTGTACCACCTATGGTAAAACTAACCCAATTTTAGATCTAAATGTTTACCAACCTTCTTTTAGTCAAAATTATGCAAGCCTAAAAATACTAGCTTAAATTAAGTTTGTTTGCTATGTTTAATTCAAGTTTTACTATTATGGACTAAATTGTAACAAGTACAAACTATAAAGACCTATTCCGAGTTACAAATTAAGTGCGTTTCTGTCAAATTTTACCCATTACAACACTAATCCTAAAGTATTACTATGTTTCCTGATCATCTAGGGCTTTAATTAGACTAATTCATTTTCAGGACTAAATCATAACTTAAACAAATTAGAATACAAATTTAAAAAGATAAAAATTCAAACCCCCAACAACTAACACAGTCGTGTCCCCCAGACCGTGTCATTAAATGCCAGTGTTCGTGTCATGAAAAACTTTTTGGCAGATCGCACATGCCCATATAGAAATCCCACACGCCCGTGTCACTAACCCACACGCCAGTGTGCAACCCCTCACACGCCCGTGTGGATTGGCACACGCCTAGGTGAAAACCACTACACCCTTTTTTGTGAAAAACTCATTTTAAAATCTGATTTTGCATATTTTAATGGCCAATTAAACCTGATTTAACTATGATTAATTAACATCCAAATACAAACAACTTGAATTGAATTTATTGACAACAATTAAGCCTCAATTAAATAAAATTAAGCAATTAATTTCATGCACATCAAACACCGAATAAATCAAATAAGTGGCGTACCTGAATCGATAGTAAACCACTCCATGGAAGCTTCAATTAAACAATCGTTAGTATAAATTTCATGTTTCACACACCTTGTTCTCAATCACCATGTTATCAAGCAACAATACACTGTAAATCAGTTAATAAATAAACTAAAACATGCTTCAAAGTTATTATAAAACCATCCAAAATATATGTCCAATGTCCAATGTCCATTTACAACCAAAATCAAACAAATTCTCGGGAGTTCCACAATGCCCAACTATAGCCTATAAAATGCGTAATAAAGTCTTTACCAAGCCTAGATCTCTTGGAACTCTCTTGCTCGGCTCCTCAACTCTTCAATCCTGAGGATTATCTGCATGAATGTAAGGTGTGAGCTTTTAAAAGCTCAGTGAATGTTAATAAAAACAACAAGTAAATTAACATCCAATTCATGCATAATTCATAACCAATCATTCACCAATTCTTAACCAAAAATAATTAAACATGTCAATTTAATTTCCATAAGCAATTTCAATACCAAAAATCAATTATTCATGGCTTTCAATCATCAATTGATATAGCAACAATCACACATGAATACATTGGCATAAACTTTTCATGGCTTAATCAGGTGATCATAAATCAGATAAAGGATCTTCGAACTCTCACAAATATAAATACAATCCACAGAGTTGAGTGGGCCGAAGCACATACTCTATTATAGTGCCTCAAATAACCCATTGAGTGGAGACTCATGCTCAACACTCATTTATCTACACCAACAAATTAGTCCACCTAGAGCCATATGCTCACAATGTCACAAGTAAATGTGTGTACCTACAAATCCTATGGCATGCCAACTATATCCAATGGATCCATCGTAACACCTCTAACCCATATCTGTCGCCAGAACAAGGTTACGGAACATCACTGGAGTTTAAGATCAAATAGACAGAAATTTCAACATTTCAAAAACATATCAATATTCATATCTAAAAGCAATTAAAAACATACATATTGTCACTTATACGAGCCCTCGTGGCCCTAAATATGCATTAGAAACCAATTGGGACTAAATCAAAAACTTAGAGAATTTTTTGATGAACGCTGAAAATTTTCAAAGCTACAGGGGTCACACGGCCGTATGGCCCGGCCGTTGATTCACACGGCCAAGGCCAAGAACCACATCCATGTGTTAGGCAGTGTGGGCATTCGAAATAATGACACACGATCGTGTCTCAGCCCGTGTAACTCACTGACTTGGGCCACACGACCAAGCCACATGCTCGTGTACTAGGCCGTGTACCCTTCGAAGTAACATCACATGCCTGTGTGCCAGGCCGTGTAATAGCTTGACTTGCAACCCTTTGAAAGCTACAGGGGACACACGGCCGTGTCACCTGGCCATGTGTCACACATGGATGAGACACACACCCGTGTGCCAGGCTGTGTAACTGCCTGATTTGCAACCCTTTGAAAGCTATAGGGGTCACATAGACGTGTCACCTAGCCGTGTGTCACACACACCTGAGACACACGTCCTTGTCTCTGCCCGTGTGGATGAAAATAGGTCATTTTACAAGCCATATCTCTCCCCCAATTTGGTATAACCCTACACCCAAAAATGTACATATACACAAGTTATAATAAGGCATCCAAACCAAGCATAATCAAGCCTTATACAAATGGTATGATCACATACAACTAATAGGCCCTTAGGTACCTCAAATGACAAATATAAACATGTTTAGCCATGTATTCAATATAACCAAATGTTCAACTAACTTATATGCATAATTGCATCATTACATATCATGTAGATCACACTACCAAAACATACCAATTGATGTTAAACATGCCCTTCAATTTCTAACATAATTAGACATATATGTCTTACACAACAAGGTACCAATTCACCAACTCACAAAACACTTATACAAAATGCACATATAACTATCATTTTACCTTTCATCATTCAACCACCAATCAAGCGACATATCCACCAAATTAAGGCCACATATATACATACCAAAATACAAGCCAACTCATATGGCTATAATCACAACAAAACATATAGGCCAACATTAGCCAAAATAACCTATACATTCCATTATAACCAAATTTAAACCAACCAAAAGTACCAAAGAGCCTATGAATAGTGTGATATAGCACCAACAAGCTTCCAACCTGAACAAGCTTCCAATTCACTAAAAACACGTACAATACACCGAGTAAGCATTTAAGCTTTGTAAGTTCGTATAACATAGAATTTAACTTGCCATTTATTCACATATAAGATAAGTAAACAATACATATCCTAACACAACTTGGTCAAGTTCCTAAACATATATTCACCAACATGTTAACCATGTAAAAATCACATATAAACCAAATCATGGATGAGCTCAATAAATAATCAAATTTCCATATACATATATCATCCATTTCATTCAACTATATATCATATAATAACCCTTCCATGTATTTCATGTATATACCTATAATAGTTCGTATTGAACTCATATCATCTCATAATAGAACATTGCCCATTGAACCATTTAGAATATCATTGGATACTTGGGATAGCTCACACATAGTGTTCTAAACTGTAATTCGTCAATTCTTGTACATGTATGCTCATATGAGCTATGAATCGGTATGCTCTCACGAGCTAGAAATCGGTAAGCTCATACGAGCTAAGAATCAGTAAGCTCTCATGAGCTAAAATTAGTAAGCTCATACGAGCTGTGGTGTGTCCGTAACACATGCAGGACCTCAACCAAAATGGTAACCCTAATGACATGTCATTTGTAACCTACGAAATTCTAAGGTTCAAACGGGGCTCAGTAATCGCCTTACGGTCAATGGATATGTAATCAGTATTTATACATGGAAATTATACAAATCACACACATATAATTCAATTAAAACATATAAATATTCAATTTAATTACACAAACTTACCTCGACAAGTATACGTAGATACAAAGGTGATTAATCTGAGATTTTCTCTTTGCTTCGATCTAACTCCGTACGAGGTTTGACTGGATCTATATATATAAATTTAACCCAATTCAATATATTTCACATTCAATTTAGTCCAACACATTTTTTTAGCAAAATTACCATTTTCCCCTATATTTTTACTTTTTTGCAATTTAGTCCCTAGTTCATAAAATAGAAATTTACACAATTTCACCACAACCCACCATGGACGAATATCAAATAGGTCCTTAGCATGTACTATATTTCAATTATCTCACAATTTCGCTATGTAATATTTCCTATTTTTCAATTTAGTCATTATTTGACAATTTTACTAAAAATTCCTTTACAAAAGTTGTTTATCTAACAACAACCATTCATTTTCTATCATCGAACGTCAAAACTCAAGCATGTTCATCAATGGTAAAACCCAAATAGTTTAACAGTTTCACAAATTAGCCCCAGGGCTAGCTAGATTAAGCTACAACGATCTCGAAAACATAGAAATCATTAAAAACGTAGTAAAAATGCATACCTAATCGAACAAAATGAGCTTGCCAAACCTAGGTCTCCAAAATTGGCTTCTTCTCTTGTGAATTTCGGTTGCAAATTGGTAATGGAAAATGATGATAATTTGGTTTTATTTTAATTAACATTTTATTTACTAATTTACATATTTAACCTTTTAATACTTTAAAAATTACACAAAATGCCAAGCCATTATAATCCACTATGACTATTATGGTCTAATTACCATATAATTATCTCCACTTTAAATTTTTATAGTTATTTAATACCTTTAGCTATTAGAACTCAACTTTTTCACTTTAGCGATTTAGTCCTTTTTATCAAATTGAACATATAAACGGTATAATTTCTTAACGAAATTTTTATACGGTATCTCTATCATGCTGTAGGTAATAAATAATAATGAAATAAATTTTCTAACTTTAGATTTGTGGTCCCGAAACCACTATTCTGATTACACTAAAAATAAGCTTTTACATCTGCCATGCATGTTGCCAATATATTCAATCAAACATAGCATATAAATCAATCATTAGTGTGGTCAATTTAATGTGCTCAATTTAATGCGACAAGATGTTTATGTGTAACATGTAACATAACATTTAATATCCAATTAAATCTAGCAATTCATTTGTCAATTTCCCATAATAAATTACCAATGTTTTAAATCATCCATAAGATTAATATAATAAAATAGCACAACACCACCCAAAAACTTACTTACCTTTTTTTTCCAACATAAATTAAATTTTTGCACATATAATACAAATCTTGCAAAATCATCCATTCAACCATTATTAATTAATTGAAATTATTAATTAAGCTACTAATTAAACATAATTGAAGGTCAATGTAACAACCCAAAATTGGGCTTAGTCGGAATAGTGGTTTCAGGACTACAAATCTGACGCAAAAAAATATTTTTTTATGATTGTTATGAGGTTTAGAATATGAAAATAAACATGTGTTAAAGTTTCATGAAGAAATTCTAAGTATAAGATGCCTAATTGGAAATTAGGGATCAAATTGAATAAATTGTAAAACTTGGATTCTAGAAGCAATTTGTATGAAATTGCTTTGGAATATTAATTAGAGGTCCTTATAGAGTAATTTTCCCAACTTCTAAGTTTATGGACAAAAATGGGCATGTATGGAAACTTTGGAAAGGTTAGTAAGGAAGGGCATTTTGGTCATTTGGTTAACTAATGTAATAAAAAGGGAAAATCAAGCAACAATTCACTCATTTTCTTCTCCATGCTGTCGAATTTGAAGTGGTCTCTATAGGTAGGGTTTTCCAACATTTCAAGCTCAATAGTAAGTGTTCCCTAGCCCCGTTTTAATCGTTCTTCGTATTTTTGAGATCCTCGTAACATGCTCTCTCTATTTCTACCCTATTTCAAGCTAAGGTTCATGATAGAAATTTGACCCATGCATGAGATGGTTGTTCTTTGATGATTTATGGAGGGTTATGAAAGTTAGATGTTAGATAAACATCTTTTGCTAGGTGATTTTTCATAAAAACACCAAAAATGGACCTAATTGTAAAAGGCATAATATGTAGGGTAGAAATGTGAAATAGAAGAAAATATGGGCTGGCATAAGCATGAAAAATATTCATCTAGGCTTGGGTATTCAAGAAATTTCATGCATCTCATTATACGAGCCTAGGGACTAATTTGTAAAAGTGTGAAAGGTTAGGGGCAAAATGGTCAATTGCCCTAGGATGACTTTTAGGCTGGAAATGAATAATGTGAGGTATTAATAATTTATTTTTACTAATATAGACCCCGAGGAACCAATTCTGGAGGTCGACCGTAGAAAATGAAAGGTTTCAAAATAACCAAAATACGAAAGCGAAGCAATTACTAGGTAAGTTCGTGTAACTCGAAGTAAACTTTAAATATACTTGAAAATGCATATCCTTAAATGTATGTTAATTTAAATATTGATTGCATGACAATCTATGAAATATGGTAGTGTGAAATGAAAAAGATGACAATTGTCCCGGTTGAATGATAAAGGGAGACCCGATGGGCAAATTCTTGTTTACATGACATGAGATCCTGCATGTGTTGCAGAAAGGGATTTAGCCCGGACAAGTAATCCGATGATCTCAGTATAGTAAGGATCCAACCCGAACAGGTGTTCTTTAAGTGATCGAATCTCCAAATGAATATATGTGCATTGTGGATTTAGCCCGGATAGGTAATACGATTAAGAACTGAAATTAGCGAGGACTGGCATTTGAGCTCCGAACGTGTTGGAGTAATTTTCATTACGAGGGATTTAGCCTAGAATAGTAATCCCGATAATACTCCTTGAATTTATGTTATTAGGGATTTAACCAGGATTGGTAATTCCGCCGTAAGAGTGAAATTCAAGTGAGCATATATTTAAAATGGTCACTAGCATGACTTGAAGGTTAATGGGATACCCATCGAGATTTTTGAGAAACTTAATGGGACTATAATGAGAAACAAGAATAGAAATACTTGAATTGATGAGCTCACCTAAGATTAAAGTTATATTGCTTGAAAGACACTAACTTGATGATTGAGTGTATATGATAGGGAATTTATAATATGCATGTTTGGCATGAATATCTTTTATGGTTGTATGCAAAATAGCCAGTAAGTTTACTTTCCCGTTATTCGAACTTACTAAGCATGTTAATGCTTACCCCCTTTTCTTTCCCTGTCTTATAGAGATCGTGGACTCGTGAAGATTGGAAGACGATTGGAGAATCAATACACTATCGTCTTATTCTGCTTTGGTATATAGATACTTTTATTTTGTTTAATGGCATGTATAGGGTTTTTGGTCATTTTGTTATATGTGTCATTTGGCTAGCCAATGTAAGGGCTTAAATGGTATACTTATTCTTTTGTATATGGCCATGAGATATGGCTCATATTGATGTAGGTTGTAAACCTACTAATGATGCATGTTTATGTTTAAATGTTTCATGAGATATGATGATAAGGTTTATCATGGAGGGATGCTTGAAATGGGACCTAATAATTTGAGAGTGGACATAGCATATAATGGTATATAGTTATAATATGGCCTAAGTGTAAAATGTAAAATGTGCTATGTTAATCCCTCATACGAAAAGGATAATTTAGCCTGTACTAAGCTGATGAGATGAGGCTAACATGCAATGAGTTATGCCAAGGTTGTTTAAGAGTATAATTAGGCTATGTTAAATACCATTGAAGTCTATAAGTGTGTATGGATGTTAGAGGGTGACAAAGGCTTGGAAAATAGCCCTAAAAAGGTCCCCATGGGTAGACACACGGGCATGTGTCTAGGCCGTGTGTGCACACGGTCAGCCTCTATAGGCGTGTTGCCTAGCCGTGTGTCCCCTGCACCTAAAATTTTAGGTCAGTTTGCATGGTAGTAAACACACGGGCAGAGACACGACCGTGTGAAGGACACGGCCTAGCACACGGGTGTGTGCCTTGACCGTGTGCCTCAAAATGAATGATAACGTCATAAATAGAATGCTCGGGTTTTTGGACACGAGCGATGACACGGGCGTGTCTAGGCCTTGTGAAGGACAAGATCCAGGGACACGGGCGTGTGGTCGGCCGTGTGAAAACCCCTGTAGGCTTGAAATGGAAAATAAATTTAAATAATTCTACACGGGTAAGGGACACGGGCGTGTCCCAAGCATACGGGCGTGTGCATTGCCTCCACACGGGTGTGTGAGGCTTAAACCTAGGAAATTTTCTAAGATTTTCTTAAGCTCTTGGTTTAGTCCCGGACCATTCTTAATGCATGTTTTGGGCCTCGTAGGCCCATAATAGGGACACTATGAATGTGTTTGATTGGTTTTAATTGGGAACGAAATTTTATAGCCCGTGATTTTCAGAAATGTCATGTTTGTGTATGGTAATACCTCGTACCTTGTCCCAGTCTCGGGTACGGGTAAGGGGTGTTTCATTTAGTGGTATCAGAACTAGGGTTTAGTCAATTCTTAGACTAACATAGCATGTAACCAGTCTAGCTATACATGTCATTATACAAGTTATGATAGTGTCACATCTCCTAACCATTTTAATTGTATTTTAATATAGTAAATGTCTTCCAATCAAGCTCAAGATGAGTCCGAGAGAGCTGAGAGTCATGCTCCAACTTCCGCTTAACAAGCTAGTAGTAGTAGTAGTAGTAGTATACGGCCTATGTCTGAAGGCTAGAAAGAGGCAAGAGCTGCCTTTTTCAAGATGATGGATGAATGGTTTAGGGATTACTTGAGAAACTTCCCCAATATACCATGACCTCCTCCGCCCCCTACTCGGCCTGAGGGAGAAGTGCCACAAGGTATGGCACTTGTGAGAATTGGTAAAGCCCCAGTGGACAAACTAAGAAATTATGGGGTTGAAGAGTTTAGAGCTAGGATTGATGATGATGCCGAATGAATTGAGTTCTGGCTCGAGAACACTATGCGAGTTCTAGATGAGTTGTCATGTACACCTAAGGAGTGTTTAAAGTGTGTTGTATCTCTTCTAAAAGATACTACATATCACTGGTGGAAGACTGTATCTTCAGTGGTACCGAAGGAAGATATTACATGGGAGTTCTTCCAAGCTGAGTTTAAAAAGAAATACATTAGTCAAAGAGTTTTAGACTCGAAGCAAAAGGAATTCCTGGAACTCAAGCAAGGAAATAAGACCGTGTCAGAGTATGAGAGGGAATTCGTAAGGTTAAGTCAAAATGCCACGGAGTGGGTCCAATCGGAGACAAAAATCTTTGAGCGCTTCGAGGAAGGCCTGAATGAGGAAATTAAGTTGTTGATCGAGATCCTTGAGATGCGAGAATTTGTAGCACTGGCTGATCGGGCCAAGAACCCGAAGAGCTAAACAATGAAAAAAAGCAAGCAAAGAGAGAGGCTCGAATTTTGAATAAGAGATCTAGTTGCAGAACACACTCTTTTCCCACAAAGAAATTGAAAAGTCAACAAGAGCGCTCCACTGCTTCGGTGGGATATTCGGGCAGAACAAGAAGCTCTAAGCTTCACAATCCAAAGTCTTCCTCCTCCAAGGTAAGTAGTGTGGGAAGTGTGGATGATCAAAAGCCGAGGTATGAAAGCTATAACAAATTCCACTTTAGTGAGTGTCGAAAGAGGAGTGGTGCATGCTATCGACGTTGTTCTCTTGACCACTTCCTTAAAGACTTCCTGGAACGAGTTGATAAAGAGATGGATCTAGCCCCAAAGTCTAATGCTCTAAATTCCTGAGGTAGACCACCCCGACATCCTAGAAGTGCAAGTGGCAATCAAAATGTTGCTAAAGACACAACTGCAAAACCAAAGACTCAAGCCCCGATTAGAACTTATACAATACGTGGTAGAGAGGAAGTCTCTACTCCTGATGTCATTACGGGTACATTCTCTTTTCATGATGTACATGTTATTACCTTGATTGACCTAGGATCAACCCATTCGTATATTTGCATGAAATTGGTGTCTAGCATGAATATGTCTGTAGAACCTACAAAATTTGTGATTAAGGTGTCAATCCCTCTAGGCAAGTCAATCCTAATTGATAAAGTCTATAAGAATTGTTCCTTAATGATCCAAGGTCATTGTTTTTCGGCTAATCTTATGCTTTTTCCCTTCGATGAATTTGATGTAAATCTTGGCATGGATTGTTAGTTGTGCATGATGTGATTGTAAATTGTGGTAGCAAGTATATCAAATTGAAATGCTCAGATGGTGAGATTCTCTGGATTGATTTAAGTGAGTTTGATACTCCGCCGGTTGTGATTACCTCGATGATGGCTCAAAGGTATATGAGAAAAGGATATAAAGTCTACCTTGCTTTCGTGTTGAATACTAAAGAATCTGAGTTAAAGTTCGAATCGATACCGATAGTATGCGAGTATCTAGACGTGTTTCCGGAAGAACTAACCGGATTACCTCCCGTTAGATAAGTAGAATTTGGTATTGAGCTGGTGCCAGGGACAACTCCTATTTCTATTGCTCCGTATAGGATGGTACCAACCAAGTTGAAAGAGTTAAAAGAATAGTTGCAAGAACTGATGGATAAAGGTTTCGCAAGACCAAGCTTTTCGCCTTGGGGTGCTCCCATATTATTTGTGAAAAGAAAGATGGTTCAATGAGATTATGTATAGACTATCAACAACTCAACAAGGTAACCATCAAGAACAAGTATCTGTGCCTAGGATTGACGACTTTTTTGATCAATTGAGGAGAGCCACTTTGTTTTCTAAGATAGATCTAAGATTCGGCTACTACTAGTTGCGAGTGAAAGAGTCAAATGTACCTAATACTACTTTTAGAACGAGGTATGGCCATTATAAATTTCTTGTGATGCCTTTTGGGTTGACAAATGCACCGGCTGTATTTATGGACTTGATGAATAGGATATTCTGGCCATACTTAGACAAGTTTGTTATTGTGTTTATTGATGACATCCTGATTTATTCCAAGGATGAGACTGAGCATGCAAAACATCTGAGAACGGTTTTACAGATCTTACGGGACAGACAGCTGTATGCTAAATTTAGCAAGTGTGAGTTTTGGCTCCAAGAGGTTGGATTCCTCGGTCACATTCTATCGGGTGATGGCATCCGAGTTGATCCAAATAAGATATCTGCTATTGTTGAGTGGAAGCCGCCGAAGAACGTAACTGAGGTTAGAAGCTTTTTGGGCTTAGCCAGTTACTATCAACACATCGTAAAAAGATTTTTGATGATTGCTACTCCTTTGACGAGGTTGCTGCAAAAAGATGTTAAGTTTGAATGGTTCGAGAAGTGCCAACAGAGTTTTGAGAAATTGAAGACGTTGCTAATCGAAGCTCCAGTTTTAATGCAACCTGAGCCGGGAAAGGAATTCGTGGTCTATAGTGACGTGTCCTTAAATAGACTGGGTTGCGTGCTTATGCAAGAGGGCAAAGTAATAGCGTATGCTTTGAGGCAACTAAAGTCGCATGAGAAAAATTATCCAACACATAACTTGGTGGTAGCTGCCATTGTACTTGCCTTGAAGATTTGGAAACACCATTTGTATGGTGAAACTTGCCATATATTCATAGATTAAAAGAGTTTGAAGTATTTTCTATCTTAAAAGGAATTAAATCTGAGACAACGAAGATGGTTAGAATTGATTAAATATTATGAGCTGATAATTGATTACCATCCGTGAAAGGCGAACGTAGTCGCCAATGCCTTGAGTAGGAAGCCCTTGTTTGCATTGAAGGCTTTGAACATGCATTTGGTGTTAACTGATGATGGTTCAGTTTTGGCTGAGTTAAGAGTGAGACCGACATTTCTCCAAGAAGTTTGCACAGCTAGATCAATGATAGTGACTTGCAGGCCAAGAGAGCACAATGTGAGACAGGCGTTGAATCAGACTTCTGGGTTGACTCTAATGGTTGCTTGATGTTTTGAGATAGGATCTGTGTACCCAAATATGATGATTTTATTCAAAAAATTTTGCAAGAGCCACATGATAGTCGTCTGTCTATTCACCGGGAAGTACTAAGATGTACAATGACTTAAAGACCATGTACTGGTGGAATGGTATGAAAAGAGATATCTCTGAGCTCGTGTCAAAATGCTTGATATGTCAACAGGTCAAGGTGGAATATCTGGTGCCTTCGGGTTTATTACAGCCCGCGATGGCCCTCGAATGGAAATGGGACAAGATTACTATGGATTTTGTGGTAGGATTACCATTAACACGTAAAAAGAAAGATGTCATTTGGGTTATAGTTGATAGACAAACGAAGTCGGCTTATTTTATTCCTGTATGGACAGATTTCTCTCTTGACAGATTGGCCGACTTATACATATCTGAGATTGTGAGACTACATGGGGTACCATTGCCGATCATTTCAGATAGGGATCCAAGATTCACTTCGAGATTTTGGAAGAAGCTGCAAGAAGCCTTGGGTACAAAGTTGACACCCACAGACTGATGGTCAGTCTGAGTGTAACAGCCCGATTTTGGGCCTAGTCGAAACAGTGGTTTTGGAAACACTATTTCAGGGCTAGAGAAATTATTTTTAATGATATTTTATGTGTTATAACATGATCATATGAGTGCATGAAAATTTTGGTGAAATAATTTTAGCGATTTCATGCTTAATTGCGAAAAATGACTAAATCGCGTAAAGGGCAAAAGTTTTATTTTGCTAGCTAAAGGCGTCAAATATCTATAGAACATTAAATTAGGGTCTTTATTGAGTAAATAAACCATAAATATGTTAGTGGCTGATCAATGAGACAAAAAAAGGTTGAAAAGTCAAAGTTGGTGTGCATTAGGTGATTTTTTTGGTAATAAAATAAAACAAAAAGAAAAAATTGTTGTCATCTTTTCATCTTCCTTCTTCCCCACTGAAAATGCCAGCAAAGAGGGGGTTTTGAAAGCTCAAAAATTTCAGCAACTTATATCCCTTACAAGTAAGTGATTTAGATGCGTATTTTTGATAATTTTTGTACTTTTGGAACCCTTGTAGCATGAACTAGCTAATGAGGGGACTATTTTGTGAAATAGTTGATAGTCTAGGGATTTTCCATGAAAGTATTTATGTTTTTTGTTGAATTTTTACGGAAGAAAATGAGTCTTCGTTGTATGATAAACAACTTTTGTGAAAGGATTTTCATGGAAAACACATAAAAGGGTCATTTTGTAAAAGTTATAAAATAGGTTGTAATTGTGTGAATTAGTGGAAATTTGGGGTTGTCATAAGAGTAATAATTGGTCGGTTAGGCTTGGCTAATAAGGACATTAGATAAAAATCTATTTCCGTGCCTAAGGGTAAAATGGTCATTTTGTGAAAGTCTAGGGGCAAAATGGTCATTTTGCCAAAAATGTGAATTTTGATTGTCCAAATTTATTTAGTGATTAAATGAGTGAATTTCATCATGTTAGATCAAGAAAATCGAGATTTGGGCTTAAATCGAGAAAGTGCGTGGTTAAAGACAAAAAGAGAATAATTAGCCGAAATTGCATTTGAGGTAAGTCCGTGTGATTAAATGAGCATGATATTTATGTAATTATTATTATACTTGAAAATCTATCTTGTCATGATTGTGTTAAAGTTTATGTTGATGATATTGTATATGAGAAAGTGATGTCAAATGTAAATAACATTTATGTGTTGATTGAATGATTAGAGATTTGATGGAATATTGATATTTCATTGAAACGAGTAAGTTGTATGTAAATAATACAACTACATTGTTATTATATGTGTTTAAATTTATATAGCATGAATAGCTTGGTTGTGGAAATGATTATGTATGATGAAGATTGAGATAGTAGAATTCTCGTTTGAACCTTAAGAAACAATTCAGATATTCATGCCATGACATTCGGGTTATTTGTGTGCTAGCGGAGCCAGTGTAAGACCATGCCTGGGACATGGCATTGACATTGAGACGAGAGCTAATGTAAGACCATGTCTGGGACATGGCATCGGCACGGATATCTGAGAGCTAGTGTAAGACCATGTCTGGGACATGGCGTCAGACTCGATTTCGATAGTCAATGTAAGACCATATTTGGGACATGGCATCGACTTGATGGATGAGCCAGTGTAACCATGTCTGGGACATGGCATCGGCAATATACCCTATGTTTGAGGCTTAATGAATATCCGATAGCTTTCCAAATGGTTCAACAGTGAGAGTTACGATTTAAGCTAAATGAGAAAGGTTATGACCATATTGTGAGTGGTACAGGTACTTACATGAAATTGATGAGATGTGAATTCAATTCATGTTGTATGATTAGTAAGGAAGGAATATGATCATGGTGAGTAACACAGGTATGTATGCCAAGCTCATGAGAAATGATTTCAGATTATGATGCACATTTAGTGAAGATGTAAATAGGTAATTCATGCTCATGAGAATGATTTTGTGATGATCTTGTGATTATAGGTCTATACTTATGATGTATGAATATGTAACCTTACCAATATGGTGAAAATGAATTAATATGGTGTGATAAACGTAGTGTCGTTAATTTACACTAAAACCGTTTTAGATAGCAGTCATAGTCTGAATTTAAAAATCCACCAAAAATTGTGGAAATTGATTTAGAGGTTGAATAAAATATGAAAATAAATCCTAATGAGTCCAATTTCACATAAAAGTAATGGTGTAAGCAAAAGAGCTTCATATTATGAAATATTTTAATTTTTGTGAGGCAGAGTCAGAATGACTCTGAAATCCCCTGTTCTGATTTGAGAAAATCATTGAAAATTGTAAAAAAATATATTTATGAGTTATAATTTATATTCTTAGAATTATTAATGCATCTATTTTCAAGAGAAATAGACAAGAACATCATCCAAGTCTCGTATTATTAGATAATTAATTATTAATGAAGAGGGATCAGAACTGTCAGATAGTGAAAAAGGGTAACTTTAAGGAATAACTGTACTAATTGGCTGAACTAAAAATTCTAAAAACTTTATGGTAAAAAGATATGTGAGTCTAGTTTTAGGTAAAATTAGAGGAACTTAATTTGGAGTTCTGTAGCTCCAGATATAAATAATTTAGTGACTATGACTCGAGAAAATAGCTTAACTGGAACACGAGTAGAAATACAAATAAGATTGTATTACCATGAGAAGCAAGTTGATAAATTGCTTATTATTTTCTTACGGTCTTACTAAGCTATAAAGCTTACTCCCTTCATTTCCTTTCCTTTAGTGTTTTCAGGTTAGCTCGGGGTTGGAGATCGTCGGAGGTAGCATCACACTATCAAGTCGTTACCTTTGGAATAATGAAGCATATATTAGAAATTTCAAGTGGGTGGCATGTATATGGATCTAGTTGATTGATATGTATTATTTTGCTTTGGCCAAATGTGTTGGCTTATATTGAGTTATATGTATATGGCCATGAGATGTGGCACATATTGATTTTGGCTTGTAAGCCGAGCTATCCATGTCATGTCTAATGTTTATAAGGTGATTATGTTTGTTTGCCATGCATAGTTAGTAATATGACATGTGTGTTGGACATATGCTCTATGACCAATTGAGGTGGTCATAACCATGTAGTAATCACACGTTATAAACGCAATGTGATAATGACTAAACTTGAGTGCTTGATGGATAAGTTGGTAACCATAGTTTAATGGTAAAAGTGGTCATCAAAATAAGGAATCTAGACTTGGTATTGCATGAGTAGATGCATTACTTGTAAGAGGACATGTTAATGTTAAGGATATGTCTTAATAAAGAGTGTTCAATCACTAAAATGACGCCATGATTTGTGATTTTGATGTGCATAAGGTTATAAGAGATTATGGGTAACATGAAGGCTTGGAAAATAGCCTAAGTGTTGGCCACACGGGCTGAGACACGACCGTGTGTCTCAACCATGTGAGGGACACGGCCTGGAGACAAGGGCATGTAGCCCAGCCGAGTGGTTCGATATGCATGCTAACATCATAAATAGAGAGTTACACGGCCTGAGGATGGGCGTGTCCCTATGTCCACACGGACGTGTGACCCTGTTTCATGGGAAAACTTTCTAAGTTTTCCTGAAACTTCTCAAAGTTATCAGTTTAGTCCCGAATCGATTCCGATGGATGTTTTGGGCTTCGTAGATGCAAATAAGGGACGACATGCATGTTTTTGAAAGGTTTTGAATTAAAAGAGATTTTATGGCTCGATTTTTGCATGAATGTGTATGTTTAAGCCCGGTAATGCCTCGTACCCTGTTCCAGTGTTGGACATGGGTAAAGGGTGTTACACTGAGTAGACGATTCAAACTCTCGAGGACATGTTAAGTTGTTGTGTCCTTGAATTTCAAGGTAGTTGGGAAAAATATTTATCATTGGAGGAATTTGCCTACAACAACAGTTTCCAGACGAGTTTAAAAATGGCACCTTATGAGGCATTGTATGGCCAAAAGTGTCAAACTCCAATGTATTGGATAGAGCTCAAGGAAAGCCAGATTCAAGGAGTTGATTTAGTCAGGGAAACTGAAGAAAAGGTTAAAGTGATACGTGACTATTTGAAAGCGGCGTCAGATAGACAGAATTCATATGTTGATTTGACAAAAAAGGAGATTGAATTTCAAGGTTTATTGGACCATACGAGATTACTGAGAAAGTGTGACCGTTAGCCTACTGCTTAACACTGCCATCCGAATTAGAAAAGATTCATGATGTATTCCATGTATCTATGTTGTGTAGATGTAGATCCGACCCTTCTCATGTGATTTCATCGACAGAAATTGAGATTAGACTGGATATGACTTATGGTGAAGAACCGATTAAAATTTTGGCTCGAGAAGTCAAACAGTTGAGGAATAAGAATATAGCCTTGGTGAAAGTTTTATGGCATAGACACGGAGTAGCAAAGGCCACATGGGAACCTGAAGAAACCTTGAGAAGTCAATATCCAAACTTGTTTACTGGTAAGACTTTCAAGGACGAAAATCCCTAAGAGGGAGAAATATAACTACCCAAAATTGGTTCTAGTCAAAATAGTGGTTTCGGGACCACAAATCTGACATAAAAATATTTTTTATGATTGTCATGAGGTTTAGAATATGAAAATAAGCATGTGTTAAAGTTTCATGAAGAAATTCTAAGTATAAGGTGTCCAATTGGAAATTAAGGACCAAATTGAATAAATTGCAAAACTTGGATTCTAGAAGCAATTTGTATGAAATTTCTTTGGAATATTAATTAGAGGTCCTTAAAGAGTAATTTGACCAATTTCTAAGTTTTTGGACAAAAATGGGCAGGCATGGAAAATTTGGAAAGGTTAGTAAGGAAGGGTATTTTGGTCATTTGGTTAATTAATGTAATAAAAATGTAAAATCAAGCAAAAATTCACTCATTTTCTTCTCCATGCTGCTGAATTTGAAGGGGTCTCCATAGGTAGGGTTTTCCAACATTTCAAGCTCAATAGTAAGTGCTCCCTAGCCCCGTTTTTATCGTTCTTCGTATTTTTGAGATCCTCATAACATACTCTCTCTATTTCTACCCCTATTTCAAGCTAGGGTTCATGTTAGAAATTTGACCCATGCATGAGATTGTTGATCTTTTATGATTTATGGAGGGTTATGAAAATTAGATGTTAGATAAATATCTTTTGCTAGGTGATTTTTCATAAAAACACCAAAAAGGGACCTAATTATAAAAGGCATAAAATGTAGGGTAGAAATGTGAAATAGAAGAAAATATGGGCTGGCATAAGCATGAAAAATATTCGGTTAGGCTTGGGTATTCAAGAAATTTTATGCATTTCATTATACGAGCCTAGGGACTAATTTGTAAAAGTGTGAAAGGTTAAGGGCAAAATGGACAATTTTCCCTAGGATGAGTTTTAGGCCGAAAATGAACAATGTGAGGTATTAATAATTTATTTTTACTGATATAGACCCTAAGGAACCAATTTTGAAGGTCGACCATGGAAAACGAAAGGTTTTGGAATAACGAAATACGAAACCTAAGCAATTACAAGGTAAGTTCGTGTAACTCGAAGTAAACTTTAAATATACTTGAAAATGCATATTCTTAAATGTATGTTAATTTAAATATTGATTGCATGACAATCCATGAAATATGGTAGTGTGAAATGAAAAAGAAGACAATTGCACCGGTTGAATGATAAAGGGAGACTCGATGGGTAAATTCTTGTTTACATGACATGAGATCCTGCATGTGTTGCAGAAAGGGATTTAGCCAGGATGGGTAATCTGATGATCTTAGTATAGTAAGGATCCAGCCCGGACGGGTGTTCCTTAAGTGATCGAACCTCCTGATGAATATATGTGCATTGTGGATTTAGCCCGAATCGGTAATACGATTAAAAACTAAAATTAGCGAGGATTGGCATTTCAGATCTGAAAGTATTGGAGTAATTATCGTTACGAGGGATTTACCCTAGAATGGTAATCCCGACAATACTCCTTGAATTTATGTTATGAGGGATTTAACCTAGATTGGTAATCCCACCGTAAGAGTGAAATTCACGTGAGCGTATATTTAAAATGGTCACTAGCATGACTTGACGGTTAATGGGATACCCATCGAGATTTTTGAGAAACTCAACGAGACTATAATGAGAAACGAGAATGGAAATGCTTGAATTAATGAGCTCACCTAAGATTAAAGCTATATTGCTTGAGAGGAAACTAACTTGATGATTGAGTGTATGTGATAGGGAATTTATACTATGCTTGTTTCGCAAGAATATCTTTTATGGTTGTATGCAAAATAGCCAGTAAGTTTACTTTCCCGTTATCCAAACTTACTAAGCATGTTAATACTTACCCCCTTTTCTTTCCCTATCTTACAGAGCTCGTGGACTCGTGAAGATTGGAAGACGGTTGGAGAATCAACACACTATCGTCCTGTTCCGCTTTGGTATATAGATACTTTTATTTTGTTTAATGGCATGTATAGGGTTTTTGGTCATTTTGTTATATATGTCATTTGGCTAGCCAATGTAAGGGCTAAAATGGTATACTTATTCTTTTGTATATGGCCATGAGATATGGCTCATATTGATGTAGGTTGTAAACCTACTAATGATGCATGTTTATGTTTAAATGTTTCATGAGATATGATGATGAGGTTTATCATGGAGGGATGCTTGAAATGGGACCTAATAATTTGAGAGTGGACATAGCATATAAAGATATATGGTTGTAATATGGCCTAAGTGTAAAATGTAAAATGTGCTGTGTTAATCCCTCATATGAAAAGGATAATTTAGCATGTACTAAGCTGATGAGATAAGGCTAACATGCAATGGGTTATGCCAAGGTTATTTAAGAGTATAATTAGGCCATGTTAAATACCATTGAAGTCTATAAGTGTGTATGGATGTTAGAAGGTGACCAAAGGCTTGGAAAATAGCCCTAAAAAGGTCCCCACAGTTAGACACACAAGCATGTGTCTAGGCCGTGTGTGACACACGATCAGCCCCCATGGGCGTGTTGCCTGGCCGTGTGTCCCCTACACATAAATTTTAGGTCAGTTTGCATGGTAGTAAACAAACGGGCAGAGACACGGCTGTGTGTCTCAACCGTGTGAAAGAAACAACCTAGCACACGGGTGTGTGCCTTGACCGTGTGCCTCAAAATGAATGATGATTTCATAAGCAGAATGTCTAGGTTTTTTGACACGAGCGACGACACGGGCGTGTTTAGGCCATGTGAAGGACATAGGCCAGGGACACGAGCGTGTGCTCGGCTATGTGAAAACCCTTGTTGGTTTGAAATGGAAAATAAATTCAAATAATTCCACACGGGTAAGGGAGACGGGCGTGTGCATTGCCTCCACACGGGCGTGTGAGGCTTAAACCTAGGAATTTTCCTAAGATTTTCTTAAGCTCTCGGTTTAGTCCTGGCCATTCTTAATGCATGTTTTGGTCCTCGTAGGCCCATAATAGGGACACTATGAATATGTTTGATTGGTTTTAACTTGGAACGAAATTTTATAGCCCGTGATTTTTTGGAAATTTTGAGGTTTGTGTATGATAATGCCCCGTACCTTGTCCCGGTCTCGGGTACGGGTAAGGGGTGTTACAGTCAATTTACCAAATTTCCCTTAGAAACACTCACCACACAATTTTATTCTATCACAACAAATGATCAACTAGGCAATTTTAAGCTTCAATTCTGGTTATCTCGATTCTCTTCAAGATTCGTAGCTTCAACAGAGGTAAAGTAGACTTTACCACATTTCCAAAGCTATAGTAAACACAATTTTTAATTAACTATACTAATAAAAATTCACTCAAAAAGATACCTTACTGAATTTGTTACATCAATTTGAAAACTCGATTCCTCACAAAATCGGCATCTCCAACCTCCTAATCACTTCCAAACATCAACACTAAACCAATAACACATAAACTAAGCATCAATTTCACATTTAAATCAATTTGACAATAATCCAGAAAATTAATTCAAGAAGATGATGAAATTCAGATTTCTTCAAATTACCTCACAAATCATGTTTCATCTTGATAAATAAAACCAAAAACCTTCTAATAGATCCATTTTGAGTTGGAACATCCATTGGTTTGTGGATTTCCTCTCAAAATTCAAGATCCACCATTAAAGCACCTTAAGCTTTTGAAAAAGATGACATTGATAAAAAATCCTTTAATTGACTCTCAAATCATGTAAAAATGTTTCTAATATTCATAAAAACAAGTTTAGGATTGAAGATTACCTTTGATTCGCTCTAAATTCGTTGATTGAAAATCTTGATTTAAGAAGCTTGAGAAATTTGAGAATATTTTTTGGCTACTTTTGAGAATAATTTTGGGTGAATGGAGAGAGTATTTTGAGAAGGAAAATGGTTGGATCTATTCTCTGATGATAGATCTTTAAAACCATGTAAAGAAAATGAATTTTATTGCTCTCTAATATGAATTTTAAAACTGAAACAACCCACTGGAAATTTAAAAATTGGGAATTTGCCTAATGGCCACTCCCACATTTCTCTTACTTTACCTATTGATCATTCCCGTCCAAAATTCCATATTTTAAGGTTTATTTGCCACATAAATACTCTAAATTTTCCCTTATTTTTCAATTAAACTCAATTTAATTAATATTTAAATTTAACTCAAATTAAAATATTTAAATTTAACTCAAATTAACCCCCAATAAAAATAATTTTAAATTTTTTTCGACTCAAATTAATTATTTTCACTTACAATTATTTAATTACTTTAAAAGTAATTTTCCAAAAAATTTATTTTTTCAAATTATTGTTTAATCGATTTTTGATGAAATTAACATCCTAAAGTAAATTAAAAATTAATAGAAGCCCCATAAATTCCTAGTTTTACACTCAAAACCCGAAAAATATACCCGAAACTACTAGACCTGATTTAGGAATATTATAGTGGAAGTCATATTTGACCACTTAAAAACAAAGTCATTCCTTATAAGAGCCAATCCTAAACATTCACCTTCTCATTACCACACTTTTCACAACAATCGAATAACTTAAGGAATTGAATAGAACATTACAACATATGTATTTTCTCAATACCATATCTTTAAACCTTCAGCTGTTGATCATCTCATACATATATATCACAATTATATCTTTAACAATTACTAAATATATATATGGAAATTAGTGGTTAAAATAAAATTGTTAGCCAAGATTTACATGGTTCTATTTCTAGAAAAGAAATGAAAAACCAAAAATTACATAATTTTTCACCACAAGACATTCTTTGTGTCTACAACCGCCATCACTCCATCTTCTCCTCATCATGGACTCCTTTTAGAAAAAAATACATTTAGGTCCTATTTTCGTTCCAGGTCTATTTCCTACATGGAGATGATGGTCTATTTCCTTCATGGAGATGATGGTCCATGGTCTATTTCCTAATAAGCACAACATTGGCAAAAAAAAAATAACTATTATATAACAAATATATAATATCACATTCATTCTCATATATTCCCTTAAACATGCGACAATAGAAAAAGGTAGTACACTATAAACATAGCACAACCTAGCTCTTGATACCAATTGTTGGAAAAAAAATTCGGTTGGAAAATGATTGTCTTGCACCAGTAAAAAATTAAAATTTTGAAAATTAACCCGATTTTTTATATTTATAGCAATAAACCCTAACAGAATTCATACTTGTTGTAACACCCCTAACCCATATCCATCGCCGAAATAGGGTTATGAAGCATTACCCAACAAATGCGCAAATACAAACATTAATAAAACTTTACCCAAGTCCAACTCATTATGTATACAAAAAGAAAAAGATAATATAGTTAACTTACATTTCCGTACATATACTATTTAGCACATTGAAAACAGATATCATATCAATTTCAATCTAACACTTACTACATATAATGCGTATATAAATATGTTTATACAACAATAATCATCGACAACATGGTCAAACATAATATTAAATCACTTATGAAATAATGCATACACCACCAATTATCATACGCATATTCATGTAATTTAATAAGCCGTAATACATATAAATAAAATTACTATCATATGCAACTTAAGTTAGATCAATTTTGAAACTTGCATGTTTTGCACTTATGTTCAAATTAGTTTATTCATTCGGCACAAACCACACATTATCACATACTCCATTTAAGATATTAATCATTAAAGACTTTACATATTTATTTTAAATCATTAAATCATATACATTTGGTCTTATTAATTTAATCATTTTCTAAATACACATCACTTAAAAGTACTCCTATTACCTATGCCAACTAACATGTCTAAGAGTACACACTCAATAACTGAATAATGGTTACCATTTGAACAACTTAAACTTGGGTTTATTTATTGACGTTTGAGACCAAACTTATTTAGCACATTCATGTTATCTAAATTTAAGCATGGATCCACAATCTACTAAGTCTGATCGAATACACTTGTCAACTAAGGAGATTATATTTATCATTACAAGGCACAAATCAGATATAAACACACCCAAACATAAATCTTGTATATCATGTGTGAAACAAATTAAGTCAAATTATCATATGCATAAATATTTATATAAACATATGACAAATCATAAGTTAGTCATAACCATCCTATATACATTCATAACCATCCTATATACATTTATCTTTTATTCGAATTTATAATATATTAACATATAATTTTTAACTAACTCATATTTCAATTTATACTTCGCAAGAATAAGGCATTGACCACAAATGGACGTATAAACAAATCATGAATTTTAATGCCATGTAACAACCAAACTAAATCTACTCACGTTAGGTTAAGACTCAACCAACATGTATTGCCGAATTACACATATTACATTGAACAAATACACCCATCACATACACATATACCTTATTCTATGTCTACCTTAGCTGAATCATCCATATAACCGACCAAAAACCATTGATCATTTCCATAACATGATACACCTATCATGAACATCATTTCTTCATAGCACATAACACTATTCCCAAAACGAACTCAAACCACAACCAAGCATAACCGAAGTAAATCTTTGAAATTAAGCCATTTTCGCATGGCCTTAATACAAAACCAAAGTTCATTATTTCAAAACAAAATCCAGCCTATAAATGCCATAATACAAGATTGATTATTTAAATACTGAAGCTGTGGATAGTGTGATAGACTTTGCTGACGATCCCCGAGCTTGTAACTTGATTTCCAAAATCTATAGAACAGAAAGAAATATACACACAGTAAGCTATTATAGCTTAGTAAGTCATAAGCAAATAATAGACCTAACAAAGTATTCAACTCAATTAGGCTAACCAATATTTATAGTAACTATATACCATTTAGTCTCAACTAATACTTGTAAATATATCGACATGTATACATCCGCACATGAACGTTATCTTGGCCGAATGGTCAAATAACCAAATTGTCTATTTATCATTCAACTCTCCAACCAATTTGTCTTTACCCTGTCGAATACATATATACTTTTATACACAAGTTCAAGAATCAAAATATTACAACAAGTAGTTACATTTCTTACTTGGCCGAATACTCACCTGACCAATTAAGCATATTAATAATCAACTTCCCAAAACAACTAGTTATAATATAATCATGCATGCATATACTTTTATACATAAGCTCGAAAATCACAATATAATATCGCATATATATATCACCAACAAGGCCAATTATACATAATCACACATTTGCACATAATTGTGAATTATTTCCTGATACTCAACTTATATGACCCCAAAGTCGAATACACATATACTAACATCACTTAAATTCATTATCATCAATTACACATGAACAAAACAAATATCAAGTACAAACTTACCATATCATTAATAGCCAACAAACTAATTCATACCTGACCGTTTAACTTGTATTACACACTCATACACAATTTACCTTTGCCCGATGAACCATTCAGAATTGGATAAGACACTCGGAAAATCACACAAGTCGTACAACGCCAACGTCCCAGACGCGGTCTTACATGTAGTTACATATCGATGCCACTGTCTCAGACAAGGTCTTACTTGTAAACACATATCGGAATCACATATTGATGCCATGGTCTTACTCACACACGTGTATCAGAATCCTATGTCATGACATATGTATCCTAACTATTCCTAAGGTTCATACGGGGCTTTCAGACATCGTAACTTAGTCGAATCGAATGCTTAAACATAATTACTAAGCTTATTCTCATTCGGCAATAACACATATGAGTTCATGCTTTTCAAGCCAACATATATATTTAACATTTATCTACAATTAAACATAGCTATTTGCTTACACACTTACCTCGGACAACGAAAAACCGATACGGATCGGCTAGTCAACAACTTTTGATTTCCCCCGATCCAAATACGATTTCTTTGGTTCTTGATCTAAACGTATTAAAATTAAGCTCATTCAAACATATTTTCATTCAATTTAGTCCAAAAACACATAAATGGGCAAATTACCATTTTACCCCTGACATTTACACTTTTTACAATTTAGTCCCTATTGCACAAAACACAAAATATACAAAATTTCAAGACACTCATGTTTGGCCGAATCTTACCCATTACCATACAAGTCCATGTATTTCATTTATTTTACATTTTAGTCCCTCAACTTATTATTTTTGCAATTTAGTCCTAATTACTCAAAATCATCAAAAACTCCAATACAAAACATGTTAATCTAAAACATATCTTTCATTTTTCATCATCAAACAACAAAAATCATAAGCTATCAACAATGGTACAATTCAAAATATTGATCAAAATCAAAAATTAAAGCTTGGGTTTTGTAGTACTCGAAGCAACGATCTCAAAAACGTAGAAATTATCAAAAATCGAGCTAGAACTTACCTTGAATCAAGCTTGAAAGTGCCGAACCTAGGTTTTCTTTTCTTTTTCTTCCTTGTTTAAGTTTCGACTATGGTGGAATAATATGAGCACTTATTCTAATTATCATATATTATATCATATATATTAACTTATTATTATTATACCTAATTAACCTTAGTTATAAAATTATAAAATCATATATAACATGCCCATTACCGTCCACTTCACTTAATATTGGGCTAATTACAACATAAAGGCTTCTATTTAAAAAGCCAAGTGCAATTCAACCCCTTTAGAAATAACCACCTAATTTTTATTTTACGCGATTAAGTCCTTTTATTTAATCGGACACCTAAACGATAAAATTAAATCATGAAAATTTCAAAAATATAAATTCACACAAAATAAACACAGAAAATAATTTTTAAATATTTTTCTGACTTGGATTCGTGGTCCCAAAACTATCGTTCCGATTAGGGTCTAAATCGGGCTATTACAACTCTCCCCCCTTAAGGATTTTCATCTCTGAAAATCTTACCGGTGAATAGGTTCGAATAGCGTTCTCTCATTGTATCTTCTAGCTCCCAGTTGCCTCTTCAACCCGGAGTTTATGCCACAGTACTTTAACTAAAGGAATTTTTCTTATTTCGCAACTCTTTAATCTCATGAGCCAGAATACGAATCGGTTCTTCCTCGTATGTCATATCGGGCTTAATCTCAACCTCAGTCGAACTAATCACATGTGAAGGGTCAGCCCGATATCTACGAAGCATCGAAATGTGGAATACATTGTGGATCTTTTCTAACTCAGGTGGCAACGATAATCTGTAAGCAACTGGCCCAATACGCTCTTTTACCTCATACGGCCCAATAGACCTTGGACTCAATCTACCTTTGAGACCAAATATGAGTATTTTCTTCCATGGTGAGACTTTCAAGAAAACTTTATCTCTGATCTAAAACTATATATCCCTGCGTTTCAAGTTCGCATAAGATTTTTGACGATCCGATGCTGCTTTCAGACTTTCACAAATTACTTTCACTTTCTGTTCAGTTTAGTATCTTATTTTCACTGAGCTCAGTCCAGTATAATGGTGTACGACACTTACGACAATACAAATCCTCATAAGGTGGCATTTTGATACTCGATTGAAAGATATTATTGTACGCAAATTCAATCAGAGGTAGATATCGTTCCCACGTACCTTCGAACTCAAGAATGCAACATCTCAGCATATCTTCAAGTATCTGAATGATTCGCTCAGACTGGCCATCTGTTTGCAGATGGAAAGCAGTGCTGAAATGTAATTTCGTACCTAGTGCATCTTGCAATTTCTTTAAAAACTGTGATGTAAACCTCAGATCTCTATCCGAGACAATAGATATAGGTACACCATGTAATCTCACAATCTGAGAGACATATAATTTAGCCAGCTTATCAAGTGAGTAGTCTGTACGTATTGGAACAAAATGAGCTGATTTAGTCAATCTATCAACAACAACCCAGATTGCATCTTTCTTGCTCGGCATCAACGGTAAACCAGATACAAAATCCATCGTGACTCTATCCCACTTCCACTCAAGTATCATGATAGGCTAAAGTAGTCCCGAAGGCACATAATGTTTAGCTTTTACTTGTTGACAAACTAAACATCTTGCAACAAAGTCAGAAATGTCTTGTTCCATACCATGCCACCAATAAAGCTATTTCAGAACATTATACATTTTTGTACTACTTGGATGAACAAATAACGGACTGCTATGAGCTTCATTCAAAATCATCTGAATCAATTCTAGATTCCTCAGAACGCATATTTGGTCTCTGAATCTCAAACAGTCATCAACATCAACTCTGAATTCTGAATCTGCATCCGTCTCACACTGAGCTCGTTTTGCGATTAACTCATTATCAATCTTCTAGGCATCACAAATTTGTCAAAAAAATAACGGTCTTGCTTTCAATTCAGCTATAATCGAACCATCATCAGACATAGCCATATGCGTATTCATTGCACGCAAAGCAAACAGTGATTTTTGGCTTAAAGCATCAGCAATGACATTAGCCTTTCCCCGATGATAGTCAATCACAAGCTCATAGTCTTTTAGCAATTCTAACCATCGACGCTGTCTCAAATTCAGATCTTTCTGAGTCATCAAGTATTTCAGAATTTTGTGATCAGAAAAAACATGACATTTCTCACTGAACAAATAGTGACGCCAAATTTTCAATGCGAACACAATGGCTACCAATTCTAGGTAGTGTCTCGGATAGTTCTTTTCATGTGGCTTCAACTGTCTCGAGGCATAAGCTATAACTTTACCTTCCTGCATCAAAACACAGCCCAAACCATTCAAACATGCATCGCTATAAATAACAAATTCTTTACCCGATTCTGGCTGAACTAGCACCGGAGCTTCAGTCAAAAGGGCTTTCAATTGATCAAAGCTTTACTGGCACTTTTTTGACGACTCGAATTTGACATCCTTCTGAAATAGCTTCATTATCGGAGCTGCAATCATAGAGAAACCTTTCACGAACCACCTATTGTGACAGCCCTAAAGTGACCCTAGTCGGAAAGCGGTTTCGGGACCGCTAAACCGAGTCACCAAATTATTTGAATATGATATTTATTGTCTAAAATATTTGGTTATGAATGTGTGAAACTTTTAAGCTTCGATTTAGTAAATTGCATGTGAATTTAGTCAATAGGACTTATGTGTGACACTTTTGAAATGTGATAGGTTAATCTATAAGGATCTATTAGTGCATGTAATCAAAGGGTGGACTTGCATGTCAATTTCCCCATTTAATTACTAGTGGCCGGCCATGACAAAAGGTGATGGGCAAAACATGTCATAAACATGTTATGTTAGTGATTTATGTTAGGAAAAATAAAATAAGGAGTATGGGTAATAAAATAATAATGCAAAGGGAGGAGTGATAAAAAAATTGTCTCATCCATGTTCCCCCCCCCATTACCGTGAATTGAAGAAAGAAAACAAAAAAAAAAGTGTTCATTCTTGAACATCTTTGACCGAATAGAGGAAAGAAAGGAAGGGAAAGAGCTTGGAGAAAATTGGCTATAGTGGTTTGCTAGACTAAGGTATGTTTGATGTTGTCCATGAGATTCATGCATGTTTTTAGTTGCTAGTTTGAGTTCTACCTAGCCCATGGTTTAAATCTTTGCTATAAGATGGAGATGATATCCGGCCATGGGTGTTGTCTTCTTGGTTGATGTTTGATGTTGTGGTGACGAGGCATGAAGATGAGTTAAGTTTCGGCTAAGGTGGATTTGTGTTGATGTCATTTGCATGCTAAGTGTGAAGCTTTGTAATGATACATGTGATGGCGATTGATGACTCTTAGATTTTCTTTTTGGCATTTTTGAGTTAGACATTAAGTTCTTTGTGTAACCCATGACCAAAATTGAATGGTATGGTGTCTTGATGCATTCGGCCATGGTAGAAAGTAGATGTGAAATGGTAGTAAGGTGAAGTGCAAAATGTTAGTATTTGATTACTAGTGTATATATACGTATTAGCCGAGTTTTGAACTTGAAATAAGATGATATATAATCAATACAAGTAACCATACTTGTAGGAAGTATTAAGCATATAATCGGCCTCAACATAGACATGCATATTCGTCCATAGGAAGAAGATTAGTGTTGCATGTATTCGGTTAGAGGCAAGCATATTGATGCTTTTATCTTGGCTTAGACAATCGGCTAAAAGGAAGTGTGGGTTAATATGTTGAGTTGATTCATGATTTCATATGTATGTGACTTTAATGTCTAATGTATATATATATGGGCTAAGTACCTTGAGTTCCTCTTTTCGATGCTCAAATGATTAAATCAATTTATTTGTTAAATTAAGCTCAAGAGCAAAGGGGAACTAAATCCGATAAAGGGAAGGAAAAAGTGGTCGAATAGCCATTGAAATCGTTCGACAACATCCGAGGTAAGTTTTCGAGCAATGAGACTTAGTTTATGATTTGATTAAGTCATGATGTATGAGCATAACAAATATACGGTGATATGATGATTCTACTTGAATTATATGTTGAGTTAATTAGTCTATACGTATGACGGGTAGCCGTATGTGCATAGAGATCGTGTCATAAAGCAAACTAAACCATGCTGTTTATATGTGGCTAGTGAGCCGAAAATGGGATTGCTTAATACGTGACTTGTGTTTGAACTCTAATTATGAAAATGAAATATAGATGTGTCATGATTTATTGATATGTGCATGAATATTTGGATGATAACCGGGCTAAGTCCCGAAGGCATTTGCGCTAGTGACTAGTTCCGGGCTAAGTCCCGAAGGCATTTGTGCGAGTTACTATATCTGGGCTAAGTCCCGAAGGCATTTGTGCGAGATACTATATCCGGGCTAAGTCCCGAAGGCATTTGTGCGAGTTACTATATCCGGGCTATGTCCCGAAGGTATTCGAGCGAGTAGCTATATCTGGTTCAATCCCGAAGGTACTTGGCTTGGGAATGAGCGACCTTGCTATAATAGTTTCAATTAATATGCTCGTAAAATCCTAGCAATGAGGTACGTCTCGTATATGCATTGATTTAGTTGATCCCTTACAAATAGTATTCGCTCAGTCGATAAATGAGCTACCGGCCTTTGGCTAAGTTGATCTTTTGTGTATGAATATAAGGGTTGGTAATGTGAAGTAAGTATGATATTGAGAATTTGTGCATATGAAATTATTCGTTTAGTCAGATGATCGTTACACTTTAGTTGTGTCAAATTTTATGGCTCAAAACTTACTAAGCATTAAATGCTTACTCTGTTTCTTTGAATCTCTGTTTTATAGATTTTGGTTCGTCTGCTATCGGACTCGGGATTGTCGAAGTCGAAGTCGTCCGCACTATCAAACCCCCTTTTGGTACACTTTTGGTTGAACTTTGAAATGGCATGTATAGGACTACCCTTTTTGTTGTGGGTCATGTACCCTTCGGTTTTGTATAAATTTGGATAGCCATGCGAAAATGGCTTATATATATTTTTGAGCATAATGTTATAATCATTTTGTATGTATATGGTTATTGAGAGGTGTGGATATGCTTGGCAATGATTGGCCATTGGAATGGTTAATCACGATCATACTTTGTGCTATATATGCTAAAGGGTTAGTTGAATCATGGAAACTGTGTAATAGGTAAAGTCTACCCTAAAGGCAGATGCTGACAGCAGCAGTGGTGTGAATTTGAAAAATCACTAAAAATAGTAGGAATGGATTTAAATAGTTAATAAATTATGTAATCGAACCTTGATGAATCTACTTTCATATGGAAGAAACGAAACGGTCATATGAGTCGGATTTTAAGAGATATTTAAGTTTTCATGGAACAGGGCCAGAGCGATTTCTGGATCCCCTGATCTGACTTTGGAAATTCATTATAAATTAACCAGAGATAATTAGAAGTCATTCCATATATGTATAGATTCCTTTTCGAGTCTAGTTTCTATAGAAACAAACGGCATCAGTATTGAAGCCCTGTACAGGGAGATATCCATGTCGTAATGCATGAAGGTCAGAATAGTCGAACCCTGTAACAGGGGAGACTTTAACTAATAAACTGTACTAATTGGCTTGACCAAAAATTCTAGAAAAACTTTTTTGGATGGATATATGAGTCTAGTTTCAGGGAAAAATTACAAAACTGATTTTCGAGTTTTGGAACTCAAGATATGATTTTTAAGGTGACAGTGACGCAGTTAGTCAGCTGTCTGGAAATTTTTAAAATGGACTGTGAAAATAAGTGAAATTAGTCTGTGAACCCCTCGTGTCCGACTCCGGTAACGGTCTCGGGTACGGGGTGTTACAACTAAATTGGTATCAGAGCTACGGTTTAGTCGATTCTAGGACTACCGTAATATGTTTGGGTCTAGCTATACATGCCATTATGTGATTATTTGATAGTGTGGTGATTTCTGACATTTGCAAATGTGTTTACTTATAGTAATGGATCCCGATCCCGACCGAGCGGTAGCTGATGATCTTGAGAGTGTAGCGCCTGCTCCTGCACAAGGGACAGTGCCGGCGGACTCTCAACCTATTGCTAGCAATCCGAATGATGAGGCTAGGCAAACTTTTTATAGCGTGATGAATGATTGGTTCAACCAATACATTCGAACTAATACGGCTGTTCCACAACCTCCATTCCCGACAAACACAACCCCCGCACCTATGATACCTCTGGTAGCTGACCAAATAAGGTCAAATAAGCCCCCAGTTGACAGAATCCGAAAGCATGGGGCTACTGAATTTAAAGCTACGGACAGCGATGATGCCGAGCAAGCTGAATTTTGGTTGGACAACACTATTCGGGTACTCGACGAGCTATCTTGCACACCCGATGAGTGCCTAAAGTGTACTATCTCCTTGCTACATGATTCTGCCTACTATTGGTGGAATACGTTGACTTCTGTTGTGCCCAGAGAGCAAGTACCTTGAGAGTTTTTCCAAACCGAGTTTCGAAAAAAGTATATCAGTCAGAGATTTATGGATCAAAAACAGAAGGAATTTCTTGAACTTAAACAAGGTTCCATGTCGGTTACCGACTATGAACGAAAATTTGTGAGGCTTAGCCAATAGGCACGAGAATGCAGTTCCTCAGAAGCCGTAATGTATAAACGTTTCGAGGATGGACTGAATGATGATATAAAGCTGTATGTTGGCATCTTGGAAATCTGAGAATTTGTGGTACTTGTCGAGCGAGCTTGCAAAGTCGAGGAGCTCAGTATGGAGAAAAGAAAAGTTGATATGGGAGCAAAGGAGTTTCGTAAGAGGTCTTCGGGGAGGCCCTTTCAACAATCATCGAAAAAGTTTAGAGATGATTCGGGCCGATCTAGAGACACTTCGGGTTTTTCTAAACGAGACCGTGATTGACCCCCTGTGAGTGCACGAGTCACTTCGGTCGCTAGTGTTGGAAATGACCGTCGAGACAGAACGGAGTGTCAGTATTGTGGTAAATGGCACTCGGGGAGTTGTAGATTCCATGACCGCTCCTGTTACAAGTGCGGATCAGTTGACCACTTCATTAAAGATTGCCCGAGGTTGTCTAAACAGAATGTAAATCAGAGTGGGAAACCGGGTGCTACCACTGCTCGAGGTAGACCATCTAGAAATATGGGCAATGCTAGTGGTGGTCAGAGAGGATCTAGAGATGCTACGACCAGATCTGAGGCTCGTGCTCCTGCTAGGGCTTATGCTATACGCGCACGCGAGGATGCTTCCTCGCCAGATGTTATTACCGGTACTTTTACTCTCTTTGATACTAATGTGATTGCTTTGATTGACCCTGGTTCTACTCATTCTTATATATGTGAAACCTTAGCACCCAGTAAGACTTTACCTATTGAGTCTACTGAGTTCGTAATTCGGGTGTCAAATCCCTTGGGTCGTTACGTGCTTGTCGACAAAGTGTGTAAGAAATGTCCCCTAGTAATTCGAGGTTCCTGTTTTCCGGCGGACTTGATGCTTTTGCCGTTTGATGAATTTGATGTTATCCTTGGTTTAGATTGGTTGACCGTGCATGATGCGGTTGTGAATTGCAAAAGCAAGACTATTGATTTGAGGTGCGCAAATAATGAGAGAATCCGAGTTGAGTCTACAGACTTAAAGGGGTTGCCAGCTGTAATATCATCAATGTTGGCCCAGAAATATGTAAGAAAGGGGTGCGAAGCATACCTTGCGTATGTACTTGATGACAAAGAGTTAGAAAAGAAACCCGAATCTGTGCCGGTGGTTCGTGAATACCCGGATGTTTTTCCCGAGGAATTACCGGGTTTACCACCTGTTCGGGAGGTAGAGTTTGGTATTGAGCTTGTACCTGGGACTACGCCGATTTCGATAGCTCCGTATCGTATGGCACCAACCGAGTTAAAAGAGTTGAAAGCTCAGTTGCAAGAATTGACGGATAGAGGTTTCGCTCGACCAAGTTTCTCACCTTGGGGTGCACCAGTATTATTTGTGAAAAAGAAGGACGGAACCATGAGGTTGTGCATCGACTATCGTTAGTTGAATAAGGTGACAATAAAGAATAAATATCCGATGCCACGTATTGATGATTTGTTTGATCAACTAAAGGGAACCTCAGTGTTTTCAAAGATAGATTTGAGATCGGGTTATTACCAGTTGCGAATTCGAGATTCGGATATACCCAAAACTGCTTTCAGAACGAGATACGGTCACTATGAGTTCTTAGTGATGCCGTCTGGGCTCACTAATGCCCCTGCAGTATTTATGGATTTGATGAATCAGATCTTCAAACCGTATTTGGATCGGTTTGTAGTCGTGTTTATCAATGATATTTTGGTTTATTCGAGAAATGAAACCGATCATGCTGAACACCTGGGATTAGTGTTGCAAATTTTACGGGATAAGCAGTTATATGCTAAGTTCAGTAAGTGTGAGTTCTGGTTAAGAGAGGTTAGCTTCTTGGGTCATGTGGTATCCGCATCGGGTATTCGAGTTGACCCGAGCAAAATTTCAGCCATACTTAACTGAAAGCCTCCGAGAAATATTACTGAGGTTCGGAGCTTTTTGGGACTTGCCGGTTACTACCGACGGTTTGTGAAAGGTTTCTCGATGATAGCCACACCAATGACGAAACTACTTCAGAAGGATGTTAAGTTTGAATGGACAGAAAAGTGTCAGAAAAGTTTCGAACAATTGAAAACTCACTTGACGGAAGCTCCAGTACTAGCGCAGCTCGAATCAGGCAAGGAGTTCGTCATTTATAGTGATGCACCCCTACTTGGGTTGGGTTGCGTATTGATGCAAGAAGGTCGAGTTGTGGCCTATGCATCGAGATAATTAAAGCCACATGAGAAAAATTATCTGACCCATGATCTCGAACTAGCTGCCATCGTATTCGCTTTGAAAATATGGCGACACTACTTATTTGGTGAGAAGTGCCATGTATATTTCGATCACAAAAGTCTCAAATATTTGATGACTCAAAGAGACTTGAATCTGCGACAAAGACGTTGGCTCGAGTTGTTAAAAGATTATGAGCTTGTCATTGACTATCACCCGGGAAAGGCTAATGTGGTTGCGGATGCCTTAAGTCGTAAATCACTGTTTGCTTTACGAGCGATGAATGTACACTTGTCTGTTCTATTCGACAATGTGTTAGTGGAAGAATTAAAGGCCAAACCATTATTGATTCATCAAATTCGTGAAGCCCAAAAAGTCGATGATGAATTGGCTGCAAAACGGGCTGAATGTGTTCCGAATATGGAATCAGAGTTTCAAATTGATGATGACGATTGTTTGAGGTTCAGAAGTCGGTTGTGTGTTCCAAGAAATTCAGGACTCATTTTGATGATTCTGAACGAAGCTCATTGTAGCCGAATGTCAATTCACCCGGGGAGTACGAAAATGTACAACGATCTGAGACGTCAGTTTTGGTGGCATGGTATGAAACGAGACATTTTTGATTTTGTTTCGAAGTGTTTAATATGTCAGCAAGTGAAGGCGGAACATCAAGTGCCTACGGGTTTACTTCAGCCGATCATGATACCTGAATGGAAATGGGATCGAGTCACGATGGATTTTGTATCTCGGTTGCCATTGTCAGCAAGTAAGAAAGATGCGATTTGGGTTGTTGTTGATAGACTGACTAAGTCGGCTCACTTTATCCCCGTACGCACGGATTTTTCAATGGATAAACTAGCTGAATTGTATGTTTCTCAGATTGTGAGATTACACGGGGTACCTACTTCTATTGTGTCGGATAGAGATCCGAGATTCACCTCACGATTTTGGAAGAAATTGCAAGAAGCTTTGGGTACCAAGTTGCATTTTAGCACCGCTTTTCACCCCCAAACCGATGGTCAATCCGAGCGGATAATTCAGATACTTGAGGATATTTTGAGATGTTGCATCCTCGAGTTTAGTGGTTCATGGGAGCGGTATTTACCTTTGATTGAATTCGCTTACAACAATAGTTTTCAATCAAGTATTAAGATGGCACCTTACGAGGCTTTATACGGTCGTAAATTCTGTACACCATTATTTTGGACCGAGCTCGGTGAAAGTAAAATTTTCGGAGTTGATTTGATTAAAGATGCTGAACAGAAAGTAAAAGTAATCCGTGAAAGTCTGAAGGCAGCCACAGATCGTCAGAAATCGTATGCGGATTTGAAACGAAAAGACATTGAATATCAGGTGGGAGATAAAGTGTTTCTTAAAGTTTCGCCTTGTAAAAAGATACTCAGATTTGGCCGTAAGGGCAAGTTGAGTCCGAGATTCATTGGGCCGTACGAAATCTCCGAACAAGTTGGTCCAGTTGCGTATAGATTGATTTTGCCCCCTGAACTTGAAAGATTCACGACGTCTTTCATGTTTCGATGCTTCGACGTTATAGATCTGATTCGTCACACGTAATTAATCCATCAGAGGTTGAAATTCAATCCGACATGAGTTATGAAGAAGAGCCGATTCGTATCCTAGCTCGTGAAGTGAAAGAGTTACGAAACAAAAAGGTTCCTTTAGTAAAAGTGTTATGGCTCAAACACGGGATAGAAGAAGCTACTTGGGAACCCGAGAACTCTATGAAAGAGCGATACCCAAACCTATTTACCAGTAAGATTTTCGGGGACGAAAATTTCTTAAGTGAGGGAGAGTTGTGACAGCCCTAAAGTGACCCTAGTCGGAAAGCGGTTTCGGGACCGCTAAACCGAGTCACCAAATTATTTGAATATGATATTTATTGTCTAAAATATGTGATTATGAATGTGTGAAAGTTTTAAGCTTCGATTTAGTAAATTGCATGTGAATTTAGTCAATAGGACTTATGTGTGACACTTTTGAAATGTGATAGGTTAACCTATAAGGATCTATTAGTGCATGTAATCAAAGGGTGGACTTGCATGTCAATTTCCCCCATTTAATTACTAGTGGCCGGCCATGACAAAAGGTGATGGGCAAAACATGTCATAAACATGTTATGTTAGTGATTTATGTTAGGAAAAATAAAATAAGGAGTATGGGTAATAAAATAATAATGCAAAGGGAGGAGTGATAAAAAAAATTGTCTCATCCATGTTCCCCCCCATTGCCGTGAATTGAAGAAAGAAAACAAAAAAAAAAAGTGTTCATTCTTGAACATCTTTGACCGAATAGAGGAAAGAAAGGAAGGGAAAGAGCTTGGAGAAAATCGGCTATGGTGGTTTGCTAGACTAAGGTATGTTTGATGTTGTCCATGAGATTCATGCATGTTTTTAGTTGCTAGTTTGAGTTCTACCTAGCCCATGGTTTAAATCTTTGCTATAAGATGGAGATGATATTCGGCCATGGGTGTTGTCTTCTTGGTTGATGTTTGATGTTGTGGTGACGAGGCATGAAGATGAGTTAAGTTTCGGCTAAGGTGGATTTGTGTTGATGTCATTTGCATGCTAAGTGTGAAGCTTTGTAATGATACATGTGATGGCGATTGATGACTCTTGGATTTTCTTTTTGGCATTTTTGAGTTAGACATTAAGTTCTTTGTGTAACCCATGACCAAAATTGAATGGTATGGTGTCTTGATGCATTCGGCCATGGTAGAAAGTAGATGTGAAATGGTAGTAAGGTGAAGTGAAAAATGTTAGTATTTGATTACTAGTGTATATATGCGTATTAGCCGAGTTTTGAACTTGAAATAAGATGATATATAATCAATACAAGTAACCATACTTGTAGGAAGTATTAAGCATATAATCGGCCTCAACATAGACATGCATATTCGGCCATAGGAAGAAGATTAGTGTTGCATGTATTCGGTTAGAGGCAAGCATATTGATGCTTTTATCTTGGCTTAGACAATCGGCTAAAAGGAAGTGTGGGTTAATATGTTGAGTTGATTCATGATTTCATATTTATGTGACTTTAATGTCTAATGTATATATATATGGGCTAAGTACCTTGAGTTCCTCTTTTCGATGCTCAAATGATTAAATCAATTTATTTGTTAAATTAAGCTCAAGAGCAAAGGGGAACTAAATCCGATAAAGGGAAGGAAAAAGTGGTCGAATAGCCATCGAAATCGTTCGACAACATCCGAGGTAAGTTTTCGAGCAATGAGACTTAGTTTATGATTTGATTAAGTCATGATGTATGAGCATAACAAATATACGGTGATATGATGATTCTACTTGAATTATATGTTGAGTTAATTAGTCTATACGTATGACGGGTAGCTGTATGTGCATAGAGATCGTGTCATAAAGCAAACTAAACCATGTTGTTTGTATGTGGCTAGTGAGCCGAAAATGGGATTGCTTAATACGTGACTTGTGTTTGAACTCTAATTATGAAAATGAAATATAGATGTGTCATGATTTATTGATATGTGCATGAATATTTAATGATAACCGGGCTAAGTCCCGAAGGTATTTGCGCTAATGACTAGTTCCGGGCTAAGTCCCGAAGGCATTTGTGCGAGTTACTATATCCGGGCTAAGTCCCGAAGGCATTTGTACGAGATACTATATCCGGGCTAAGTCCCGAAGGCATTTGTGCGAGTTACTATATCCGGGCTATGTCCCGAAGGTATTCGAGCGAGTAGCTATATCTGGTTCAATCCCGAAGGTACTTGGCTTGGGAATGAGCGACCTTGCTATAATAGTTTCAATTAATATGCTCGTAAAATCCCAGCAATGAGGTATGTCTCGTATATGCATTGATTTAGTTGATCCCTTACAAATAGTATTCGCTCAGTCGATAAATGAGCTACCGGCCTTTGGCTAAGTTGATCTTTTGTGTATGAATATAAGGGTTGGTAATGTGAAGTAAGTATGATATTGAGAATTTGTGCATATGAAATTATCCGTTTAGCCATATGAACGTTACACTTTAGTTGTGTCAAATTTTATGGCTCAAAACCTACTAAGCATTAAATGCTTACTCCGTTTCTTTGAATCTCTGTTTTATAGATTTTGGTTCGTCAACTATCGGACTCGGGATTGTCGAAGTCGAAGTCGTCCACACTAACAAACCCCGTTTTGGTACACTTTTGGTTGAACTTTGAAATGGCATGTATAGGACTACCCTTTTTGTTGTGGGTCATGTACCCTTCGGTTTTGTATAAATTTGGATAGCCATGCGAAAATGGCTTATATATATTTTTGAGCATAATGTTATAATCATTTTGTATGTATATGGTTATTGAGAGGTGTGGATATGCTTGGCAATGATTGGCCATTGGAATGGTTAATCACGATCATACTTTGTGCTATATATGCTAAAGGGTTAGTTGAATCATGGAAACTGTGTAATAGGTAAAGTCTACCCTAAAGGAAGATGCTGATAGTAGCAGTGGTGTGAATTTGAAAAATCACTAAAAATAGTAGGAATGGAGTTAAATAGTTAATAAATTATGTAATCGAACCTTGATGAATCTACTTTCATATGGAAGAAAGAAACAGTCATATGAGTCGTATTTTAAGAGATATTTAAGTTTTCGTGGAACAGGGCCAGAGCGATTTCTGGATCCCCTGATCTGACTTTGGAAATTCATTATAAATTAACTACAGATAATTAGAAGTCATTCCATATATGTATAGATTTCTTTTCGAATCTAGTTTCTATAGAAACAAACGGAATCAGTATTGAAGCCCTGTACAGGGAGATATACAAGTCGTAATGCATGAAGTTCAGAATAGTCGAACCCTGTAACAGGGGAGACTTTAACTAATAAACTGAACTAATTGGCTCGACCAAAAATTCTAGAAAAAAATTTGTGGATGGCTATATGAGTCTAGTTTCAGAGAAAAATTACGAAACTGATTTTTGAGTTTTGGAACTCAAGATATGATTTTTAAGGTGACAGTGACGCAGTTAGTTAGCTGTCTAGAAATTTTTAAAATGGACTGTGAAAATAAGTGAATTTAGTCTGTGAACCCCTCGTGTCCGACTCTGGTAACGGTCTCGGGTACGGGGTGTTACACCTATAATAACCAGCAAGTCCCAGAAAGCTTCAGACTTCAGAAACATTCTTCGGTGGTTTCCAATCAAGTATGGCGGAAATTTTGCTCGGATCAACTAGAATACCTGATACTGATACTACATGGCCCAGAAAACTAACTTCACTTAACCAGAACTCACATTTACTGAATTTCACATACAACTACTTATCTCACAAGGTCTGTAACACAAGTCTCAAATGCTCGACATGTTCAGCTTCATCACGAGAGTAGATCAAAATTTCATCTATAAATACAACCACAAACCGGTCCAGATACGGTCTAAAGATTCGATTCATCAAATCCATGAAAACAGTAGGTGCGTTAGTGAGTCCGAATGGCATAACCAAAAACTCATAGTGTTCGTACCTTGTTCAGAAAGTAGTCTTTGGTACATCAGAGTCTTTAACTGTAGCCCTTTTAGTTGGTCAAACAGATCATCAATCCGTGGCAACGGATATTTATTCTTTATAGTCACCTTATTAAGCTGCCTATAATCGATGCACATTCTCATAGTTCGATCTTTCTTTTTCACAAACAACACAGGAGCACCTCATGGAGAGAAACTCGGTCATGTGAAACCTCTATCTGTTAATTCTTGCAACTGAGCTTTCAGTTCTTTTAATTCTGTAGGTGCCATTCTATACGGAGCTATGGATATCAGAGTCGTCCCAGGCATTAACTCAATACCAAACTCTACTTCCCAAATAGGTGGCAAACCCGGTAATTCTTCAAAAAACACATCTAGATACTCATATACAACATGTATTGATTCAATGTTTCTTTCAGTCAGTTTACTATCAAATACATAAGAAAAGTAATCTTCACACCCTTTTCTCACATATTTCTGAGCTAGCATCGAAGAAATTACTGCTGGTAAACCCTACAAATCACTAGATTCAATCCGAATAATCTCATCATTCTGGCTCTGTAAATCAATAGTCTTCCTCTTGCAGTTTACAACAGCATCATGTAATGTCAACCAGTCCATACCAAGAATTATATCGAACTCATCAAATGGTAGTAACATCAAATCAGCCAGAAAGCACAGATCTCGAACCATCAAGGGACAATTCTTACACACTTTGTCAACCATAACACACTGGCCCAAGGGGTTTGACACTTTAATCACAAACTCAGTAGACTCAACAGGTAGACACTTGCTGAATACTAATGTCTCACACACATAAGAATGAGTATAACCAGGATCAATCAATGCAATTACATTAGTATCATAAAGAGTGAATGTACCAGTAATAACATCTGGAGATGAAGCCTCCTCTCGCGCGCAGATGGCATAGGCTCTGGCAGGTGCACGAGCCTCTGATCTGACTGTTGTATCTTTATTTCCTCTCTGACTGCCACTCATATTACCTGCATTTCTCGGTGGCCTACCCCAAGCCGCAGTATTACCCGATCTCGTGTTTTGCACTGGATTTTCTTCAGCTAACCCTGGGCAATCTAGAATATTCTATCGATCCACATTTAAAATAGGTCATGCAACCTGCAATTGTCGGGATTTCATTTACCATAGTGTTTACATGCAGGTTGATTTTTTCTAACATTACCCACACTGGCTACTGAGGTAGCTCTCAAACTCACCGGTGGTCTATTCTGGTCTCGTCGAGAATAACCCAATTTGGCTTTTGAACGACTGAAGTCATCTCGGAACTTCTTTGGTGCCGACTGGACTGACCTGCTGAATGATCTCTTACGCGAGTCTCTAGCTTCAAAATCAGCTTTCTCTTTCTCTTTCCAAAGCTCTTTAGCTTTGCAGGCTCGCTCAACAAGTACCACAAACTCTTTTATCTCAAGTATGCCGACTAACAATTTAATGTCTTTGTTCAGTCCATCTTCAAATCTTTTACACATTATGGCTACGGTAGAAACACACTCTTGGGCATACCAACTGAGTCTCACGAATTTCTGTTCATACTTGTTCAGCTCCAGAAATTCTTTACGCTTCTGATCAATAAATCTCTGGCTAATATATTTCTTACGGAACTCAGTCTGAAAGAATTCCCAGGTCACCCGCTCTCTCAGAACCACTGATACTAGGGTATTCCACTAGCGATATGATGTGTCTTGAAGCAAAGATATGGCACACTTCAAACATTCATCTAGGGTACAAGACAGTTTATCAAACACACAGATAGTATTATCAAGCCAGAACTCAGCCCGTTCAGCATCATCATCATTTGTAGCTATAAACTCTTCAGCCCCATGTTTTCTGATTTTATCAACAGGTGGCTTATATAATCTCAACGGATCACTTACCTGAGGTACACCAGGCATCGAAGATAGATGGATCGGAGGTGGAGGTTGTTGTGCAGCTAGGTTAGTCCGAATATATTGAGTAAACCTGTAACACCCCAAACCCGGCCCGGACGCTATAGTTGAATCTGGCGCGTCACATTGAAGCGTTTTAGCGAAAACCTTGTTTTCATTGAAAACCCTTCCTTAAGATATGAAACCTTAGTTAACTTATGAAAACACTCTTTTCAGTTGTGAAAGCTTTGCTTAAAATATTTAATTTAAGAAAACTTATCATTTAAGAATTTAGTTGCGGAAACGTAGTAAACGAGCTATAATTCAAGAAACCATGTTCAACCTCTCATAATTACATCGCATAAAAATAGTAATCCAAATAATAAAAAAAGGGGAGGCCTTATTACAATCCAATCTAAAATCATTTAATAGATCAGAAACTAAATGCTCTTTTTTTTTAGCAGAACGAACAAGTCCAAGCTGTCTCACTAGTTGGCCACCCAGAGTCCCTCCAGACATCGAACCTCCTATTGAGCATCACCTGAGAAAAATAAAAGAGGGGGTGAGTTTTCGTAAACTCAGTGTGTACATCCCTTGAACAAACATTAAGCATACATCAACCACCACACATCATACATGTAATGCAATGCAGTGCAATCCCATCCCAATAATCCATCCGCTACACACCAGCTTCGTCCTCTGATACACATCATGTGGGGATAAAAATATCAACCCACCCAACTGATACACATCCAGGGTAGCCCGGTTGCGGAACTACCTTTATTTACATATTGGGCTTAAAAGCCGTCGGCGGATCCACGATTGTCAGGCAACCATGCGATCCTCAAATACTTCCTCCGTCCCATAATTCCCAACCCATCTGCAACCTAAGTAGAATATCATTTGTATGCAGCAGATATGCATGTCACATCCATTAACCTTACATTCAACACATAGGGGTATTTTGGTCATTTTTTCCCTTAGGGGTATTTCGATAATTTTCGCTTTATTACGGCTTTCACTTACCTTGGCCCGTTAACAAATCCCATGACCTAAGATGAACAAATACTATGCACCAGGTAGGATTCCAAAGAAGAGGAGGTGGGTCATTAAGACCACTTAAGTACCAAGATCTCCCTAGATCCAATCCTAGACATGCATATACCCGTTGCCACATCTTATTACCCCTATGACTTGTCCACGGTCTCAACAATTTAATTAAGATTTATGTAGTCATCATATACTAAGCCCAAAACCCCTACGTACATGCATATGGCCCACTAGGCCCAATCTCATTTATATGCTCATCCGGCCCAATTCACGTCCATATGGCCCATCAAGCCCTATTCACATTCATATGGCCCATTAGGCCCAGTCTCATTTATATGGTCTATCCGGATGAAATCACATTATATTCACGCTTACATACAAATTTTCTATCACATAGCATCACTTATCAAATTTTGCCTAATATGGGCCCAATAGCCCCTCGGGCCCATTTAGCCCATTCTGGCCCATTTGGCCTATTCACAACCCAAGTCCATGGAATCGCCCATGGGCCTCAGGCAACCTACAGGTCTCCCCTTACGAGTGTTCGCACACTTGCAAGACTACCGTAGCCAAACTTTCGGCTTTTTGGCATTTCGGCATTTCGGCTTTTGCTGATCTACTTGTGTGTGCAGTGTAAGTACACACCTGGTAAGCAAGCGTGCTGCAATTCCCTTAGTCACCAACCTACAAACGATATCACCCTTCCATTAATCGTACGCTTAACACATATTTTACCCCTAAAAAAAACCAAAACCTCACATTAAACTTACCTTGAACACCAATCCCTAATAGTTTTTCCCTGATCACGTACCCCTTAGATCTGCATTAATCTTACTCATTAAAACAGAATACTAAGGGACTAGCATCCAACATAATTCACCCCCTTATCTCACTTAAGATCATTTGACCAACCTTAGTCAATAACAGAGAAATACTTACCAAACCGCAAAACACCTAAGGAGCAATTCGGCAGAGAGCTAAAACCCAAGATTCGATACTAATTCCCTACCAAAGTTGATTAGAAATAGTGAGGGAGGGAAGTAATCGGTATTAAAAATACTAGCCGAAAAAGAGATAAGGTATTTACACCAAAAGAGTAACCGGCCTAAGGGATATTTGGCTTTTCGGCTTTCAAACTAGTATGGTGAATAAGGTTTATTTGGCACAATTTAAAGAAGAAGAGTAGAAGAAGGAATCAGATAACCCCAAAAGTGGAACAAAGAAAATTGTGTAGAGGAAAAGAGGGAAAATCGGTACAAAAAAAGAAAGTAAAACAAAGGGTTTTCGGCTTTTAGAAAAAAGGGTTTCTGGCAACAAGGTGAAGGGAATTTAGCATTAGCCTGGCCACCCTCGATTCGACACCTATCTATAGCCCCTATAGCCAAATTGCCTGACCTTCAATTCCCTATTTGGCTCTATCACTTCCCCCTTTTCATCTCCTCGTTTTTCTCCCTGATAACTCCTCAATCTATTTCCTAAATTTTCTCTTCTGAACACTCCTCTTGGAGACCATCTTCACGCCACTTCCAACCTTCTAGAAGGCCAAAATTAAACTCCTAAAAAAATACTAAGCTAGGATTTGAACCTCGGATCCTCTTGCTATCTACTAACGCCACCTCCCTACACCCTAAGTGGCGTCACTTAGCCACTCCTCCACAAGGCTTTTTGATGCCATTTTCACCTATCTTTATTTAAAAGCCCAACTACTCCCAACCCTGATTCCTTTAATAATTAAATTAAAATTCCTCCTCCACAAAACTCGAACCCAAAACTTCAAACTCCTTAAACCCTTAAAGCCAACATGTCATTCGTCATTTTCTTGCTCCCTTAAAAATTTTATGAGACCCAAAGCCCATTTCATCCAGGCCCAAAATTCAGGGCGTTACAACTCTACCCCCTAAAAGAAATTTCGTCCTCGAAATTTTACCTGATTCAAACAGTTAAGGATATTGACGTTTCATCGCTTTCTCAGGTTCCCAAGTAGCTTCCTCAGCTTTGTGATTCCGCCAAAGTACTTTGACTAATGGAACAGACTTCCTTCTTAGTATCTTAACATCATGATCATTATTTGTATGGACTCTTCCTCGAAAGTTAGGTCTGGCCTAACCTCAATTTTTTCCATCGCCACGACATGTGAAGGATCCGAGCGATACCGCCTTAGCATGGAAATATGAAACACGTCGTGGATCTAGCTTAGGTCAGGAGGTAACTCCAGCTAGTAGGCAACTGGCCCAATCCGCCTTACAACTCGATATGGCCCAATGAACCTTGGGCTTAGCTAACCATTCGTCCAAACCTTAACACTTTCTTCCATGGAGAAACCTTCAGGAAAAATAAGTCCCCTACTGCATACTCTATCTCACAACGCTTAAGGTCAGCATACGATTTTTGTCTATCCGAGGCCTCCTTCAACTGATCCCAAATCAACTTCACCTTATCCTTAGTATCTGCTACCAACTCATGGCCCAAAACTCTTCGTTCGACAACTCCGCTCAACATGTTGGAGTTCGGCACCTTCGCCCATACAGTGCCTCATATGGAGTCATCCCAATACTTGCTTGATAGCTATTATTGTACGCAAATTTGGCCAACGGAAAAAAGTCCTCCCAGCTACTTCAGAACTCAATCACACATCCCCTCAACATATCCTAAAATACTTGGATACCCTTTCCAACTGTCCATTAGTTTGAGGGTAAAACGCCATACTGAAGTTCACCCTAGTACCCAACGCCTCATGTAGCTTCTTCCAAAATCGCAAAGTGAAACGTGGGTCCCTATCAGATATTATGGAGACTGGCACTCCATGAAATTTTACAATCTCTACCACATACAACCTCGCCAACTTTTGCAATGAGTAATCAGTGTGAACCGGTACAAAATGGTCAGACTGAGTTAACCGATCCAAGTAGGGTTGGAAAACCCAATTCATGAGATCCATGAAAGCGACTGGTACGTTCGTCAGCCTGAATGGCATCACCAAGAACTCGTAGTGCCCATAACAAGTTCTGAAAGCTGTCTTATGAACATCCGCCTCCTTAACCCTTAATTGGTGATACTCCGAACGCAAGTCAATCTTCGAGAAAACGGAAGCTCCCCTAAACTGATCAAAAAGATCATCAATTCTCGGCAGAGGTTACTTGTTTTTAACAGTTAACTTATTTAACTGCTGGTAGTCGATGCACATTCGCAACATCCCATCTTTCTTCTTCACGAATAACACCGGGGCTTCCCACGGAGACACACTTGGCTGGATAAATCCTTGATCCAACAATTCCTAAATCTGTGCCTTAAGTTCCAACAACTCCATTGGTGCCATCCAATATTGAACGATGGACACCGAAGTTGTAACAGGTAACAATTCAATTCCAAATTCTACTTCCCTGCTGGCTGGCAACCCAGGCAGCTCCTCGGGAAAGACATCAGGAAATTCCTTAACCATTCTAAACTCCTTAACAGTAGGGCTCTTAACCTTCATATTGCTAATGTAAGCCAAATAGGCTTCGTATCCCTTTCGAACCAACTTCTCCACCCTTAATGCCAAAATTACATTCATCAGATAATTTCGGCGTTCTCCAATCACCGCTACTTCCTTATCCTCCATCGTTCTTAACACCATTCGCTTTACAGCGCAATCTAAGGTGGCTCAGTGCTTCACCAGCAAATCCATACCTAAGATTAATTCAAACTCACTAAACGGAAGCTCCATCAAATCCGCTAAAAAGGTAACCCATTGGACTACTAAGGGCACCTCCCTAAACAACTTATTCAGTGACCTAACGGACTTATCACGTAATCCCATTTGCAGTAATATAAAACATATCACCCAAAGGTTCAATCATATTGCATGCAACATAAGAATGCGTCGATCCAATATCAATTAATGTTGTGTAAGGTAACTCATATATAAAGAACATACCCGTTATCACATCTAGGGCATCCCCGTCTTCTCGGCGACGAGCAGCATAAACCAAAGCTGGCTGTCTCACCTCAGCATGGCCTGCATTTCTGTTTGGTGCTCCACGTCCACGTCCATTGCCATTACCGTCTCTGGCCTGCCCACGGCCCCTTGCCAGCAGTTGACCACCCTTTGGTGCCTGAGCACAACCTTGGCACTCGCCCTAGCATTTTAGGGAAATTCCTGATCCTATACTCCATAGACCCACAAGTTAAACAAACTCTCGTCCTCTTTCAGCACTCGCCTCCATGGCTTCTCCCACAATTAGCACAAGGTGGCACCCTTGGATTAACAGTAGGTGGCCCTCTCTAACTGGCCCATTAACTCTAGCCCTAGCCCTAGGCCTCTGTCCAACCCTAGGAGTCTCAGCCTCTCTTTTATTCTTACCCCTTTCCTTTTCTCGATTCAGGCACTCCGTGCGCTACACCTCCTCCGCTATCTTTGCTTTCTCCACCAACTCCGAGAAAACTCGTTCTCTTTGTAAAACTATCAATACCCTGAGGCTAACTCTTAGTCTATCCTCAACCCTAATGCAATGCTCAAGGTCCATAGCCACCATAGCTCTTGCATACCTACTAAGGCGCAGGAATTCTGCCTCATACTCTGCCAGAGATCTGTTTCCCTGGTTCAAGTTTAGGAACTCCTTCCTTTTAGCATCCATATAGCTTGCACCCACATACTTCCCTTAGAATGTAGCTTTGAAGAACTCTCAAGTGACCTACTCAGGTTGAGTGCCCTCTTTCACTGTCAGCCACCACTGGTAAGCTTCTTCCCTTAGCAGTGACACTGCCCCTTTCAACTTTTGTTCAAGTGAAAAGTCCAGATCCTCCATTATCTTTTTCGTGGCCTCCAACCAATATTCGGCCACGTTAGGAGCCACACCAACCACACCCTTAAAAATCTTAGCCCCATTTGATCGAATTCGCTCCAGAATGGACCCCTAATTTCCCATGCCATTATCGGCCCCAATGACCCTCTCCAAAATCCTTAGCACTGCCTGCGACAATGCATCATCCCCCGTGGCCCGATTGTGCTATCCATTCTCAGCTACAGGTAAGGCCGGAGCCTCTTCTACTCCAACATTGGGCACATGGCTCGATGCTGGCGATTCAGCCCTAACACTTCCGTAGCCTCGGCCATAGCCTTTTGTACCTCTTCTAGCACTCATCATCGATTCACGTATTTTCTGGATTAAAACTTTTATGAAGTTTTAGTCAGTTCAATAATTAACCCGATGTTTTATGGAAGTAATTTAAGAGAAGATTATTTTTCAAAAATCCTCTACAATTTCAGGATCCTACGGACTTCAGTTTCATTCTAACATAATAATTTAAAGTGGCCCTCTAACTATCTACTGTATAACAATTTAAGCAGGCTTAAGACCCAAAGAACTTACTTGGTTTGACGTTGGAGACTCAGTGTGCAGCTCAGCAAGACTTCCCCTTTTCCAAGACATTGTAAAAATTATATATATATATTTTAAAAACCAAAAAGAATCCAAAAAATAAGGCCCACTTCACAGGCGTGTTTTGTAACCTAGGCTCTGATACCACTAAATGTAACACCCCGAACCCAGCCCAGACTCTATGGCTGAATCTGGCGCGTCACATTGAAGTGTTTTAGCGAAAACCTTATTTTCATTGAAAATCCTTCCTTAAGATATGAAATCTTAGTTAACTAATGAAAACACTCTTTTCAGTTGCGAAAGCTTTGTTTAAAACATTTGATTTAAGAAAACTTATCATTTAAGAATTTAGTTACGGAAACATAGTAAACATGCTATAATTCAAGAAACCATGTTCAACCTCTCATAATTACATCGCAAAAAAATAATAATCCAAATAATAACAAAAAGGGAAGGCCGTATTACAATCCAGAATAAAATCACTTAATAAATCAGAAACTAAATGCTCTTTTTTTTTGTAGAACGAACAAGTCCCAGTTGTCTCGCTAGCTGGCCACCCAGAGTCCCTCCAGACATCGAACCTCCTATTGAGCATCACCTGAGAAAAATAAAAGAGGGGGTGAGATTTCGCAAACTCAGTGTGTACATCCCTCGAACAAACATTAAGCATACATCAACCACCATACATCATACATGTAATGCAATGCAGTGCAATCCCATCCCAATAATCCATCCGCTAAACACCAGCTCCGTCCCCCGATACACATCATGTGGGGATAAAAATATCGACCCACCCAACCGGTACACATCCAAGGTAGCCCGGTTGCGGAACTACCTTCATTTACATATTAGGCTTAAAAGCCGTCGATGGATCCACGATTGTCAGGCAACCATGCGATCCTCATATACTTCCTCCGTTCCATAATTCCCAACCCATATGCAACCTAAGCAGAATATCATTTGTATGCAGCAGATATGCATGTCACATCCATTAAACTTACATTCAACACATAGGGGTATTTTGGTTATTTTTGCCCTTAGGGGCATTTCGATAATTTTTCCTTTATTATGATTTTCACTTACCTTGGCCCGTTAACAAATCCCATGAGCTAAGATGAACGAATACTATGCACCAAGTAGGATTCTAGAGAAGAGGAGGTAGGTCATTAAGACTGCTTAAGTACCAAGCTCTCCCTAGATCCAATCCTAGACATGCATATACCCGTTGCCACACCTAACCCTTATGACTTGTCCATGGTCTCAATAATTTAATTAAGTTTTATGTAGTCATCATATACTAAGCCAAAAACCCCTACATACATGCATATGGCCCACTAAGCCCAATCTCATTTATATGGCCCATCCGACCCAATTCACGTCCATATGGCCCATCAGACCCAATTCACATTCATATGGCCCATTAGGCCCAATCTCATTTATATGGCCTATCCGGCCCAAATCACATTATATTCACGCTCACATACAAATTTTCTATCACATAGCATCACTTATCAAATTTTGCCTACTTTGGGCCCAACAGCCCCTCAAGCCCATTTAGCCCATTCCGGCCCATTTGGCCTATTCACAATCCAAGTCCATGGAATTGCCCATCGGCCTCAAGAAACCTATCGGTCTCCCTCTTACGAGTGTTTGTGCACTCGCAAGACTATCGTAGCCAAACTTTCGGCATTTCAGCATTTTGGCTTTTGCCGATCTACTTATGTGTGCAGTGTAAGTGCACACCTAGTAAGCAAGCGTGCTGCGATTCCCTTAGTCACCAACCTACAAACGATATCACCCTTCCATTAATCATATGCTTAACACATATTTTACCCCTATAAAAAACCAAAACCTCACCTTAACCTTACCTTGAGCACCGATCCCTAATAGTTTTTCCTTGATCACGTACTTCTTAGATCTGCATTAATCTTACTCATTAAAACCAAATAATAGGGGACTAGCATCTAACATAATTCACCCTCTTATCTGACTTAAGATCATTCGGCCAACCTTAGTCAATAAAAGAGAAATACTTACCAAATCACAAAACACCTAAGGAGCAATTCGACAGAGAGCTAAAACCTGAGATTCGATACTAATTCCCTACCAAAGTTGATTAGAAAGAGTAAGGAAGGGAAGTAATCGGTATTAACAATACTAGCCGGAAAAGAGATAAGGTACTTACACTAAAAGAGTAATCGGCCCAAGGGAGATTCGGCTTTTCGGCTTTCAAACTAGTATGGTGAATAAGGTTTATTTGGCACAATTTAAAGAAGAAGAGTAGAAGAAGGAATCGGCTAACCCAAAAGTGGAACAAAGAAAATTGTATAGAGGAAAGGAGGGAAAATAGTCACAAAGAAAGAAAGTAAAACAAAGGGTTTTCGGCTTTTAGGAAAAAGGGTTTCTGGCAACAAGGTAAAGGGAATTCAGCATTAGCCTGGCCACCCCCCATTCGGCACCTATTTATAGCCCCTATAACCGAATTGCCTGACCCTCAATTCCCCATTCAACTCCATCACTTCTCCCTTCTCATCTCCTCATTTTTCTCTCTGATAACTCCCCAATCTATTTCTTAAATTTTCTCTTCTGAACACTCCCCTTGGAGTCCATCTTCACGCCACTTCCAACCTTCTAGAAGGCCAAAATTAAACTCCTAAAACAATACTAAGCTAGGATTCGAACCTCGAATCTCCTTGCTATCTACTAACGCCACCGCCCTGCACCCTAAGTGGCGTCACTTAGCCAGTCCTCCACAAGGCTTTTTGATGCCATTTTCCCCCTATCTTTATTTAAAAGCCCAACTAATCCCAACCCTGATTCCTTTAATAATTAAATTAAAATTCCTCCACCACAAAACTCGAACCCAGAACTTCTCCAACATACCTCGGCACTTCAAATTCCTTAAACCCTTAAAGCCAACATGTCATTTGTCATTTTCTTGCTCACTTAAAAATTTTATAAGATCCAAAGCCTATTTCATCTAGGCCAAAAATTTGGTGCATTACAAAACCAATCATTCATCATTTGGCAAAAGGCTTGTCTAGCCTTTCCTTCCTGGTTACTGGGAATCGATCAAGAATCAACCTGCGCTATCCCTTGCGAGGGAGCAGGCGCTACACTCTTGACATCATCAGCTACAGCTCTGTCGGGATCCATTTACTCTATGAAAACACATTTTCAGATGTTAGAATTCATCACACTATCACAGCATATAATATGGCATGTATAGCTAGACTCACACATGCTCTGTTAGTCCTAGAATCGACTAAACTTGGCTTTGATACAAATAAAATATAACACCCCTAACCCATATCTGTCACCAAAATAGGGTTATGAGGCGTTACAGAACAAATGCACAAATACAAACATTAATAAAACATTACCCTAGTCCAACTCATTATGTATACGAAAAGAAAAAGACAATATAGTTAACTTACATTTTCGTACATGTACTATTTAGCACATTGAAAACAGATATCATATCAATTTCAATCTAACACTTATGAAATAATGCATACACCACCAATTATCATACGCATATTCATATAATTTAATAAGCCATAATACATATAAATAAAATTACTATCATATGCAACTTAAGTTAGATCAATTTTGAAACTTGCATGTTTTGCACTTATGTTCAAATTAGTATATTCATTCGGCACAAACCACACATTATCACGTACTCCATTTAAGATATTAATCAATAAAGACTTTACATATTTATTTTAAATCATTAAATCATAGACATTTGGTCTTAGTAATTTAATCATTTTATAAATGCACATCACCTAAAAGTACTCCTATTACCTATACCAACTAACATGTCTAAGAGTACACACTCAATAATCGAATAATGGTTACCATTCGAACAACTTAAACTTGGGTTTATTTATTGACGTTTGAGACCAAACTTATTTAGCACATTCATGTTATCTAAATTTAAGCATGGATCCATAATCTACTAAGTCTGACCAAATACACTTGTCAACTAAGAGATTATATTTATCATTACAAAGCACAAATCACATATAAACACACTCAAACATAAATCCTGCATATCATGTGTGAAATAATTTAAGTCAAATTATCATATGCATAAATATTTATATAAACATATGACAAACAATAAGTTAGTCATAACCATCCTATATACCTTTATCTTTTATTCAAATTTATAATACACTAGCATATAAGTTTCAACTAACTCATATTTTAATTTATACTTCGCAAGAATAAGGCATTGACCACAAATGAATGTATAAACAAATCATGAATTTTAATGCCATGTAACAACCAAAGTAAATCTACTCACGTTAGGTTAAGACTCAGCCAACATGTATTGCCAAATTACACATATTACATTGAACAAATACGCCTATCACATACACATACACCTTATTCTATGTTTACCTTAGTCGAATCATCCATATAATCGACCAAAAATCATTGATCATTTCCATAACATGATACACCTGTCATGAACATCATTTCTTCATAGCACATAACACTATTACCAAAATGAACTCTAACGACAACCAAGCATAACCAAAGTAAATCTTAGAAATTAAGTAATGTTCGCATGGCCTTAATACAAAACCAAAGTTCATTATTTCAAAACAAAATCCAGCCTATAAATGCCATAATACGAGATTGATTATTTAAATACAGAAGCTATGGATAGTGTGATAGACTTTACTGATAATTCCCAAGCTTGTAACTTAATTTCCAAAATCTATATAACAGAAAGAAATATACACACAATAAGCTATTATAGCTTAGTAAGTCATAAGCAAATAATAGACCTAACAAAGTATTCAACTCAATTAGGCTAACTAATATTTATAGTAACTATATACCATTTAGTCTCAACTAATACTTGTAAATATATCCACATGTATACATTCGCACATGAACATTATCTTTTTATCATTTAACTCTCCAACTAATTTGTCTTTACCCGATCGAATACACATATACTTTTATACACAAGTTCAAGAATCAAAATATCACAACAAGTAGTTACACTTCTTACTTGGCCGAATACTCACCTGACCAATTAAGCATATTAATAATCAACTTCCTGAAACAACTAGTTATAATATAATCATCCCTGCATATACTTTTATACATAAGCTCAAAAATCACAATATAGTATCGCATATATATATATATCACCAACAAGGCCAATTATACATAATCACACATTTGCACATAATTATGAATTATTTCCTGATACTCAACTTATATGACCCGAAAGTCGAATACACATATACTAACATCACTTAAATTCATTATCATCAATTACATATGAACAAAACAAATATCAAGTAAAAACTTACCTTATCATTAATAGCCAACAAACTAATTCATACCTGACCGTTTAACTCGTATTACACACTCATGCACAATTTACCTTTTCCTAATGAACCATTCGAAATTGGATAGGACACTCAGATAATCACACAAGTCGTACAATGCTAACATCCCAGATGTGGTCTTACATGTAGTCACATATCGATGCCACTGTCCCAGACAGGGTCTTACTCGTAAACACATATCGGAATCGTATATTGATGCCATGGTCTTACTCGCACACGTGTATCAGAATCCTATGTCATGACATATGTATCCTAGCTATTCCTAAGGTTCATACGGGGCTTTCAGACGTTGTAACTCGGTCAAATCGAATGCTTGAACATAATTACTAAGCTTATTCTCATTCGACAGTAACACATATGAGTTCATGCTTTTCAAACCAGCATATTATATAACATTTATCTACAATTAAACACGACTATTTGCTTACACACTTACCTTAGACAACAAAAAACCGGTACGGATCGACTAGTCGACAACTTTCGATTTCCCCCGATCCAAATATGATTTCTTTGGTTCTTGATCTAAACATATTCAAATTAAGCTCATTCAAACATATTTTTCATTCAATTTAGTCCAAAAAGACATAAATGGGAAAATTACCAATTTACGTCTGACATTTACACTTTTTACAATTTAGTCCCTATTACACAAAACACAAAATATACAAAATTTCAAGACACTCATGTTTGGCCGAATCTTACCCATTACCATATAAGTCCATATATTTCATTTATTTTACATTTTAGTCCCTCAACTTATTATTTTTGCAATTTAGTCCTAATTACTCAAAATCATCAAAAACTCTAATACAAAACATGTTAATCTAAAACATATCTTTCATTTTTCATAATCAAACAACAAAAATCACAAGCTATCAACAAATGGCACAATTCAAAATATTCATCAAAATCAAAAATTAAAGCTTGGGTTTTGTAGTACTTGAAGCAACGATCTCAAAAACGTAGAAATTATCAAAAATCGAGCTAGAACTTACCTTGAATCGAGCTTGAAAGTGTCGAACCTAGGTTTTATTTTCTTTTTCTTCCTTGTTTAAGTTTCGGCTATGGTGGAATAATACGAGCACTTATTCTAATTATCATATATTATATCATATATATTAACTTATTATTATTTTACCTTATTAACCTTAGTTATAATATTATAAAATCATATATAACATGCCCATTGCCGTCCACTTCATTTAATATTGGGCTAATTGCAACATAAAGGCTTCCATTTAAAAAGCCAAGTGCAATTCAGCCCCTTTAGAAATAACCACCTAATTTTCATTTTACGCGATTATGTCCTTTTATTTAATCAGACACCTAAACGAAAAAATTAAATCACAAAAATTTCACAAATATAAATTCACACAAAATAAACACAGAAAATAATTTTTAAATACTTTTCTGACTCGAATTCATGGTCCCGAAACCATTGTTCCGATTAGGGTCTAAATCCGGTTGTTACACATCTGTTTTTATTTTAGTGAACATTTATTGTTCCCGGCTTTCAACCAAACAATCTTCTCCGCTATTCTCGTACCACAAATTGCTCCAAGTGTGGGCTCAAACCAATTGAACTGAAGCACAAAATTAGTAAATGTTTTCTCTTTTTTATTTGGGATAAAAATGGAAATTCTCTCTTCTTTAATATAAACCAGTAGAATTGTTATTCTAAAAGAATATATTTAATAGTAGAGAATAAATTCTCTCTATTTTTTGACAAAGTAAATATCTTTCTAAGTTCTTTTTTATGCACTATCGGTGCCATCTATTTATAAGAAGAGAAAGTAGAGTCTTTGTTGAGTTGTAGTGGTTTATTTCAAATAGAAAAATAACTTTCTACTTAGAGTAGGAGTGGGGTGGATGACACACCCTAGTATTCTTACTAGGGTTGTCGCCCCCTTCATGTTATATGAGGGGTTTTGGGCCTCTCTCATATCGAGTCCAATTCTTGATAGACTTTCTGACCTAGTACTCTATAATGCGATCTAACTCGATTCAGTTTTCTATTTCCCAAAATAAAATTTCATATTCTATATTAAATAATTTTCTCATCTCTATTTTACCCCTAGTAAAATTTTAACGATTTTCACCCTGATAAAATTTCAAGAAATTATGTTTAATATTTCACAAGTCAACATGTTCACTGTGATCGAATGGTTTATATTCATTTTTGAGCTTCAAAACAACTCAAAAACATAAACTCATTCTTTCGATCATTTTTAAGTAATCCATATAGGATTGCAAATGAATCATTTCCATTTCCATTTCTATTTTGGAAACCTACATTCATTACCAAATGATTTCATTTTTCCATTTTGAAAAAAACAATAATCATTCCCTAATGTTTCTAATTTTTCATTTCCTATTCATTCCATTCATTCTAACACACAGTTCATTATTGGTTTCAATGAGCTACCGAAGGGACCGATTGGACATATGTAATTAGGGCTTAAATGATTTATAATTAAGTTCTGGCTTTTCGCCTATCAATTATAAACTCATTCAGTCACAAAGTCATTCCACTATAGTATCTTGACTGAGCTCCCCCTAACGACATAGTACTACGAAAGCAACTATTCATTGCTTGTCAAATGACATTGTCATAAGTGTTTTACCCTCATAGGATATCATTGATCTCTTTGGGATAATATCCGTTCTCCTAATATGATCCTATTTTATATCATGGTAGTTGTTACTTCTTTTTTCATGAAAGTCAATTACTGCCGAATAGTAATTAAGTTGTTCATCACAATGAGGAAAAACCCATTACCATGTTTTACTTTTCATTGACCATGTAATTCCAATGAGAGGATACCATATACCCATGTCTCGAGCCATGAATTCCACTGTTGTGAATGATGCTACGTACTATAGAAATCATACACCCAATGCACCAACTTTCTATTCTTTATCTATTTGAACATTCTAACCTCACTGCAAAACAGATATCTAAACATGTGCATAACACAACATACATGAGACTTCCTATTGTCGAGGCATAAGGAACCTTTCTCATGTTCTCTCTTTCTTCTACTGTCTTAGGATAGTCCTCCAAAAAGAGATGAAATCCCAATACAAAGGGGTGATTTCCCTTCTTGGAATCAGTCATTGCATAATACTCCAATATGTTATCTATGTATAAAGCCTAAGATAATGTTATCACTTTGTTCTTTCCATCCCTTAGGACTCGAATGCTTATAACAAAAATAGCTTCTCGCAAGTCCTTCATGCTAAACTATTCAGTTAACCTATGTTTCACCTATGACTATGTCCTTACATCGTTCTCAATGAGTAGAATATCATCGACATATAGAACGAGAAAGATTGCTTTTCCATCCCCTAAGTGTTTATAAACACAAGGTTCATCTATGTTTTTCTCAAATCCAAAAGTCTTGATTGCTTGATCAAATCTTTGATTCCATAAGCAGGATGTTTGCTTAAGCCCATCTATGGATCTAAGCAATTTGCAAACTATATGCTTGTTTCCTTTTGTTATATATTTGATGGGTTACATTATGTAGATGCTCTCTTCAAGATAGCTATTCCAAACGCTATCTTGAAATCCATTTGCTAGATCTTGTAATCAAGAGTCGTTGTAATGGATAAAAATATGCGGATTGACTTAAGCATGAAAACTAGAGAGAAGATTTTTTTTGTAATTGATAACTTCTTTTTTAGTATAGTATTTTGGTACAAGTCTGGCTTTATAAGTTTCCACTTTTCCATCCGCATTTCTTTTTCTCTTGTAGATCCACTTACACCCTATGGATTTTATCCCTTCTGGTAAGTTTACAAGTTCCTACACTGAGTTGGAATACCTAGAGTCCAGTCGTAACTTTCATAGTTGTTTTCCAGAGCTTGGAATCAACACTCTACATTGCTCCATCATATGTGAGTGGGTCATCATCTTCCTATTCAGCAGATCAGTGTTAAAAACTGGAAACACAAAAACATATAGACCTTTTTAGCTCCTTTTTAGCTCTAATTTATGCAGTTTCATAGTAATTTTTATTGAAATTCATATTTTAATTATAAAATAATTAATTCACACTAAAAAATTATGAACATATTGAATTTTAATTATTTTTATAATAACTTTACACAAATTTGATTTATTTTCGATAGTTTTGCGCAAAGGGTAAAAATCAGGTTGGCAGTCACCTTGAGAAGCTTGAACTGTTGAGGCAATTTTTGTATTAGTGACCCATGAGTATGGCCGATTATTTTTCTAGCCATGGGACGGTCTAATAATAATTATTAAAAATATTTTATAGTTAATTTTAATCTAACACAAATTGGGTTAAAATTAATTACAAGCATGATAAAGAGAAAATAGGGTCCAATTGTGCTAAGTGAAGAGGACTAATCCACCAAGAAATTGGTAGTTCAAATCATCCCATGAAGCTGACCCAATCAACTATTTTAGCTGATTTTTATTATTGCAAATGAAACCTTGAAGTTGTCTTTAATTTCATTCAAACTCCTCCCCTTTTCAAGCTTGTTATTTTGAGCCTGTGGCTAAAAATAGCAAATTAAAGTCCAACCATCCCTCCTATCATGCATGGCCAGCCAAGGGAAGAGGGAATGGCTACTGTTTTTAGCTATTTTTAGCAGCCATATCCACCTGTAAAAATCCCTTCACCTCATCATTTCTCATCCCTCACTTCACACATCTCTCTCACACACATTTTCTCTCTTTTTCCTTTTGTGTTGCATGTTCACTTCCTTTCTTCCTTTGTCGATTTCCCCTCTTGAAGTAGCAATAATCAGGTGCTTATAAAGGCCTTGAATCAGTAAAATGAGCATAGAAGAGTGGAGCACACTAGTTTGGCTTTGGAAAGCCACCAAGATTTGTTTTTCTAGTTCCCTTCTCTTAATCTTTATTTTTAGTTTTGTTTTGATCATGAACATGGATATTTGTGTTGTTATTCTTCAATTAATTAAAATAACTTAAAATTCATTTCGTGTTAGATTAATTGCATTTTGTCTGCTTAGATTATTAAAAATGTGTTTGTGTTGTTATTAGGTTTCAGTAAATTATTCAATTAAATAAAACCATGCTTATGTCATGCTGGCATTTTAATTGTGATGCAACAATTGAATTAACTATTTAAATGGATTGAAATTGTAATTAATGGATACAATATTTAATTGGTAAATGTTTAATCTTCTAAGGTAGTCGAGGGTTAAATTAGCAACAATATTAAACAATACATTAGCCTTGCATAACTTGCAAGATTATTGTGATTAAACTGTTTCAATATAGAGATATATTGTTACCTCACGTAATCTTTTATTTGCTTATTAAAATTTGATTAATCGATTGAATTGACATAACGATATGGTCAAGAAATTAATAGGTTCTAATAGGTAAGTATGTGCATTAGTTAGCAATTTGCCGAGTTATCGTGAAATTATTCGTAACAACATGAACACAACTCTAATTATTCTCAGTTAAAGAATAAAATTGATCTAACACAATTATGTCATATTCATTAAACTCATCTTTCAGAAATCATGCATTGGAATATTTTTACTTTTTATTTTTCTTAGTTAAATTACTCAGTTAATTTTTAGTTTTTAAAACACCTCTTCAAATTTTTCATCACCAAATTGTTTAAATTTGCATTTCATAAATATTTTCTCGCATAGTCTCTGTGGGTATGATAACTTGACATTACTTGTCACTTTATTCCTTGATACGATTGTGTACACTTGCACATTTCCTTCGTTCCAAAAACATTTTTGCCAGATTGGAAGAACTCAAGCCTCCGAGAGACCATTCCACTGTGGCGGAGCACCCTATGCTGCTGATCGTTTACAAGTATACTATTAGGAGTTGGTTCTAGAACCATTTCAGTAGGGTTTTCCATATTTCTTGAAATTTCCCTGAGTGCCTCTTTACTCCAATTTTTAAAGTAATTCATGTAACTTTCTTCAAGGAAAGTAGCATGAGTTGACACTATAACAAATTGCTCTTTTGGGTTATAAAACATACCACTATTTGTTCCCACTGGATATCCTACAAAAATGCATAATTTTTCCCTTGAGTCCAACTTCCTCACATCTTTGTCCAATACGTGGTTCAAGAATCCCCAAATCCTAAAATGATTAAGATTCAATTTCCTACCATGCCACAATTCATATTGGGTTTTTGATGCTGCCTTAGTTGGCACATCATTCAGAATATAGCAAGTCATTTGTACAACATATCCCCAAAAAAAGACTGGCAACTTCAAATAACTTAACATTTAATGTACCATGTCTAACAACGTTCAATCTCTTCTCTCTATCATGTCATTCTGTTATGGAGTGTCTGATACGGTTAATTGGGATAGAATCTAATTCGCTATGAGATGCCCTATAACACCCCTCACTAGTATTCAATGTCAGAATAAGGTTAAGGAGCATTACTGGAATTACAACACAATTATACATACTTTTAGCATACATTATCTTAATTCAAACATCCATCATTCAATCTCATTCAATATGTCCCTAATAAAAGCCTACGAGGCTCTAAACATGCATTGGGATTGGTTCGAGACCAAACCAATAACTTTTAAAACATTTGAAGCACTTAGAAAATTTTTCTCAAAACAGGGGAGACACACCCATGTGAGACATGCCTGTGTCACAGGCCGTGTTGACATTTGAAATGGGAGTACATGGCTGTGTCCCAGCCCATGTCCAACCTTGTGTCTAAACAACTGAGCTTACTGACTTGGGTCACACGGCCAACCACACGCTTGTGTGTCTAGCCAGTGTGCCTTTGGAAGTGGCCACACACGCCCGTGTGCCAGACCGTGTGCTAGGCTGTGCCAAACCTATAAGGTATACTCACTTATGCAACACAGCCAAGTCACACGCCCATGTGCTAGGTCGTGTGCATATTAGGGGGTATTCTGACTTATGCCACACGGTTGATCACATGCTTGTGTGTGAGACCGTGTGGAGTATACAGACTTCATTTAAATTTCAACACCAAGGGACACACGGCCGTGTAACATGACCGTGTGTCACACACGACTGAGACACATGCCCGTGTCTCTGCTTGTATGGACAAAAATAAGCTATTTACCAAGCCATTTTGCCACCCAATTTTTGTCATACCTACACATTTCAAATGGTACTCACTCATAGCATAAATGGTCATCCAATTCAAAAAAAATCAAGACTAAAACATACCATTTCAATTCAAACTACTAGTGTGCTTACTATCTCATGTTTTACTCATTGAAATCATACCAACTTTACATATTCAAATCATCTAATTGAACATTTTCTAAACATGCATCATCATACATCAATCCACAGGCACATAGCTTCTCAATTATCAATCATTTGACATCTATAATACCAACTATCAATAACATTGCAAACCAACCTCAGTCACTCAATATAAACCATATGCACACCTATATATACATAACCAAACTAGCCAAATTAAGCTAAGTCTCATGGCTATATGTACAAACCAAAATATAACCATTCATAAGCCATCTCAAATAGAAAAACTCACTACCAAGATACATATCAAAATTACCATAATCCTATACATGCCATATGACCAAACCATAAGCTCAAAAGTACCAAAGTGATGGTTGGATAGTGTGATGTAGTCTCCGGCGATCCTCAAGTCCGAGCTAGCTTTGAAATCACTAAAAAATATGGGAAAATAAACAAAGTAAGCTTTATAGCTTAGTAAGCTCATATGAAATAAACTCAACTAATCATAAATACACAATTCATCAATTTGAACTTGTTAATTCATAATTCATAGATACTAACAAACCTTCCATATGCTTAATCATATACTTATATGCAAACTTCATAACTTCTTCAATTTAAAGCTCGTATGATTCATATACATACCTGAACCAATCCATAACAAACTCATACCCAAACGGAAAAATGTCGAAAACTCGAATTCTTGCACACTAAGTGCCAATACATAGCTGAAGCTATTTTAATATCGCACACCATACATGGCTAAAGCTATCTCGAATCGCACACGAAGTGCCATATATCAAATATGATTGTAGTCTTGTATACACAATTTATGCAATATCAAAGCATTTAAAGCATAAGTATAACAATGCTTATTACATACGAACTTACCCCGATTCAAAAATGATGAAATTTTCGATTAATTGAGTACTTTATCTTTTCCCCGATCCAAGTCCATATTTCTCCTTTATTAATCTAAATATATTCAAAATTAACTTATTATATCAACTATTTATTCAATTCAGTCCAAAATATACATTAGGGCTATTTTACACATTTGCCCCTAAACTTTCACATTTTTCATAATTTAGTCATTATTTCATAAAATCCTAAATTAATGAAATTAAAAATATACCCATGCTAGCTGAATTACTATTATGCCTCTAGCAGCCCATATTTTTCATTTATTTCACATTTTAACCACTAACTTTACACATTTCTGAATTTAATCCCTATTTTGCATTTTCACTAAAAATCACTTAACAAAACTTGTATATCTATCAAATAACATTCAAAATCTATCAGAAATCAAAAAGAATCACACATATTTATCAATGGAAACATTCAAAATCTTTAGCAGTTTTGCAAATTAGTCCCTGGGCTAGCTAGACCTAGTTGCAACTATCTCAAAAACACAAAAATCACTAAAAACGGGACAAAAATCGTACCTAATTGAGCATACAAAGCTTGATTGAATATCAAGCCCTAAAAATGGCTATTCTTCATGTTACAAACGGCTAAGGAAGAAGATAATGAAATTAAAGGCTTTTGTTTTATTAAATTAACCTTTAATTACTAAATGATAAAATTAACCTTATTATTAATTCAAATTTTCAATTATGCCAAGCCATTATCATCCATTGTCTTATTAATGGTCTAATTACAAGATAAAGACCTTAAATTTAAGGTTCTATAGCTATTGAATACTTTTAACTAATAGAACAACACTTTTACATTTTACGCGATTTAGTCTTTTTTATCAAATTGTGCAATTAAATGCTAAAATTTCTTAACGAAAATTTCACACCATCATATATTCATGCTGTAAACATTAAAATAATAATAAAATAAAAAATTTGACCTTGGATTTGTGGTCCGAAACTACTGTTCTGATTTGACTAAAAAAGGGTTGTTACATACCCTAAGAACTCATTAGATAAATATTTCCCACCTTGATCAGACCTAAGTGCCTTTACAGGCAAACCTAGTTGTTTCTCCATTTCCACACGAAACTCTTTGAATTTATCAAATGTTTCACTCTTGCGGTGCATTAGGTATGCATACCCATATCAAGAGTAGCCATGAATAAAGGTTACATAATGCTCGTAACCACCTCTTACACTGATGCTATAGGGCCACATACATTAGTGTGCACAAGTTCAAGGGGTTTTCTGACCTTTATTTCTTTTGCATTAATATATAACTTAGTCACCTTACCTTCCAAGCAAGATTTACATTGTGAAAGATCAGCTTCTTTAAGTGAACTTAAGATGCCGTCTTTTACAAGTCTAGTGATTTGGTTGTTTGATTATTTTCAATTTATTTAATTCCATTAACTTAGTTTTAATTGATTCTCTCTCTCTTTTATTATTCATCGTAATATAATTTTTAATTATTACTATTTATATTTATTATTGTGGAAATATATTTTGGTTTAATTTATCCTCCATTGCTTATGATTCTCAAAATAAGTACCAGTGTTTCATTGTAACACATCTATGGCCCGTATACTTGCAGATACCGCTAATCTAATTTTGGTGTGGTATTTATACTTTAAACGTTTAACTCTCCTAGAAGTTTAGACCGAATCTTGGAGGTTACATTGATCCCCGAAGTGATCGCAGGAAAATTTTACAAGACAACCACAAAAAAAATATTACAGTATTTAACATAGAACTTACAGTCTAAAATCGTTTACAAAAAAAACTCAAATTTACCGGAAACACTTTATTAACCAATTTTTTTAAAAAAAAATGTGCCGCTTCCGAAACCTCCGACGTGTCGAGTCCAGTGTCAAAACATGTAAATACCTAAAAAAAGAAACTGAGGGGGTGAGCTACACAAGCTCAGTGTGAGTCAAAAAACAATTAACAATAGATTTACAGAAGAGAACTCTAGAGCAGTTCAATAGTAAAACATACTTACAGAGATACGCAGAAATAGAAAGTGAACTCAAAACCAATGTCCCAACAAAACGTAATAACTCAAGCACACAAAGTCACACACAGTGTAACACCCTACACCTATACCCTACGCTGGGACGGAATACTAGGCACTACAACTCTTAGGCATATGTAGTCAAATGTTTTCGAGTCATCAAGACTTGGTAAAATTTAAAACTTTTTCAGAACATGTCTAAACTTCATTAACATGGACTTACGAAACCCCAAACATCCATCGAAACCCATTCATGATAGATTCAGGTCCTTTAACAAACTTTAGAAAGATGACATTAGAAACAAGGCACACGCCTGTATAGAAGGGCAACACGCCGTTGTGGCCATTAAGACATGGTCATGCTAAAGGCCCGTGTGGTTCACACGGCCTAAGCATGATGGTACACGCCCATGTCCAGAGCCCATGTGAATTAAATTCTAAATTCAAACCTGCAGGGGTTTTCACACGGCCTGACACACGCCCGTGTCCCTCATACGGCCATGACATTCTGTTTCTAACATCAGCATCCAATTAGGGGCACACAGTCGAGGCATACGCCTATGCCCAGAGGCCGTGTCCTCTACATGGCTGAGACACGTGGCCGTGTCTCTACCCATGTGTTTACTACCATGCATACTGACTTGATATTTTTACGTGTAGCGGACACACAGCTAGACAACACACCCATGGGGTTAGCCATGTGTCACACGTTCGTGCGTCACATGCCCGTGTGTTACTGTGATAGCCTTAAAGTGACCCTAGTCGGAAAGCGGTTTCGGGACCGTTAAACCGAGTCACCAAATTATTTGAATATGATAATTATTGTCTAAAATATGTGAATATGAATGTGTGAAAGTTTTAAGTTTCGATTTAGTTAATTGCATGTGAATTTAGTTAATAGGACTTATGTGTGACACTTTTGAAATGTGATAGGTTAATCTATAAGGATCTATTAGTGCATGTAGTCAAAAGGGTGGACTTGCATGTCAATTTCCCCACTTAATTAGTAGTGGCCGGCCATGACAATGAGGGTGGACAAAATGTGATGGGTAAAACATGTCATAAACATGTTGTGTTAATGCTTTATGTTAGAAATGATAAAATAAGGAGCATGGTAATAAAATAATGAAAAAGGAAAATGATGAAGAAAAAAAAAAGAAAAAGTTCTCATGTTGTTGAACTTGGCCGAATAGAAGAAAGAAAAAGAAGGGAAAGAGCTTGGAGAAAATCGGCTATGGTGGTTCACTAGACTAAGGTATGTTGATGTTGTTCCATGAGATTCATGCATATTTTTAGTTGTTAGCTTGAGTTCTACCTAGCCCATGGTCTAAATCTTTGCTATGAGATGGAGATGATATTCGGCCATGGGTGTTGCCTTCTTGGTTGGTGGTTGATGTTGTGGTGATGAGGCATGAAGATGAGCTAAGTTTCGGGTAAGGTGGACTTGTGTTGATGTCATTTGCATACTAAGTGTGAAGCTTTGTAGTGATACATGTGATGGTGATTGATGACTATTGGATTTTCTTTTTAGCATTTTTGAGTTAGACATTAAGTTCTTTGTTTAACCCATGACCAAAATTGAAATGGTATGGTGTCTTGATGCATTCGGCCATGGTAGGAAGTAGATGAGAATTGGTAGTAAGATGAAGTATAAATGTTAGTATTTGATTACTAGTGTATATATGTGTATTAGCCAAGTTTTGAACTTGAAACAAAATGGTATGTAGTCAATCAAGTAACCATAATTGTAGGAAGTATTAAGCATATAATCGGCCTCAACATAGACATGCATATTCGGCCACATGAGGTAGATTGGTGTTGCATGTATTCGGTTTGAGGCAAGCATATTGATACTTTTATCTTGGCTTAGATAATCGGCTAAAAGAGAGTGTGGGCTAAGATGTTGAGTTGATTCATGATTTCATATATATGTGACTCTAATGTCTAATATATATATGGGTTAAGTACCTTGAGTTTCTCTTTTTGATGTTCAAATGATTAAATCAATTTATTTGTTAAATTAAGCTCAAGAGCAAAGGGGAACTAAATCCGATAAAGGGAAGGAAAAAGTGATCGAATAGCCGTCGAAATCGTTCGACAACATCCGAGGTAAGTTTTCGAGTAATGAAACTTAGTTTACGATTTGATTAAGTCATGACGTATAATCATAACTAATATACGGTGATATAATGATTCTACTTGAATTATATGTTGAGTTAATTAGTCTACATGTATGATGGGTAGCCGTATGTGCATAGAGATCATGTCACAAAGCAAACCAAATCATGCTGTTTGTATGTGGCTATTGAGCCGAAAATGGGAATGCTTAATAATTGACTTGTGTTTGAATTCTAGTTATGAAAATGAAATAAAGATGTGTCATGATTTACTGATATGTGCATGAATATTCGGATGATAACCGGGCTAAGTCCCGAAGGCATTTGTGCTAGTGACTAATTCCGGGCTAAGTCCCGAAGGCATTTGTGCGAGTTACTAATTCTGGGCTAAGTCCCGAAGGCATTTGTGTGAGTTACTATACCCGGGCTAAGTCCTGAAGGCATTTGTGCGAACTACTATATTCGGGTTAAGTCCCGAAGGCATTTGAGCGAGTGGCTATATCCGGTTAAAGCCGAAGGTACTTGGTTTGGGAATGAGCAATCTTGCTGTAATAAATTTCAATTAATATGCTCGTAAAATCCCAATGATGCGGTATGTTTCGTATATGCATTGGATTAGTTGATTCCTTTTAAATGGTATTCGCTCAGTCGATTAATGAGCTTCCGGCTTTTGGTTAAGTTGATCTCTTGTATGAGTATAAGGGTTGGTAATGTGAAGTAGGTATGATTTTGAGAATGTGTGTATATGAAATTATCCGTTTAGTCATATGAATGCTATACTTCAATTGTGCCTAATTTCATTGCTCAAAACTTACTAAGCATTAAATGCTTATTCCGTTTCTTTGATTCTCTGTTTTATAGATTTTGGTTCGTCAGCTATCGGACTCGGGATTGTCGAAGTCGAAGTCGTCCACACTATCAAAGCCCTTTTGGTACACTTTTGGTTGAACTCTGAAAATGGCATGTATAGGACTACCCCTTTTTGTTGTGGGTCATGTACCCTTTGGTTTTGTATAAATTTGGATAGCCATGCGAAAATGGCTTATATATACTTTGAGCATAGCATTATAATCGTTTTGTATGTTGTTCATTGAGAGGTATGGAAATGTTTGGTAACGATTAGCCATTGGAATGGTTAATCATGATCATTTTGGTGCTATGTATGACAAGTTCTAGTTGATTCATGGAAACTATGAAATAGGTAAAGTCTACCTTAAAGGCAGATGCTGACAGCAGCAGTGTTGTGAATTTGAAAAATCACTAAAAATAGTAGTAATGGAATTAAATAGTTAATAAATTATGTAATCGAACCTTGATGAATATACTTTCATATGGAAGAAACGAAACGATCATATGAGTCGTATTTTAAGAGATATTTAAGTTTTCGTGGAACAGGGCCAGAGCGATTTCTGGATCCCCTGATCTGACTTTGGAAATTCACTATAAATTAACCAGAGATAATTAGAAGTCATGACCTATATGTACAGAATCCTTTTCAAGTCTAGTTTCTTTGGAAAGAAATGGAATAAGTATTGAATCCCTGTACAGGAAGATATCTAAGTCGTAATGCATGAAGGTCAGAGTAGTCGAACCCTGTAACAGGGGAGACTTTAACTAATAAACTGTACTAATTGGCCCGGCCAAAAATTCTAGAAAAAAATTTGTAGATGGACATATGAGTCTAGTTTCAGGAAAATTTTATGGAACTGGTTTTTAAGTTTTGGAACTCGAGATATGATTTTTAAGGTGACAGTGATGCAGTTAGCCAGCTTGTCTGGAAATTTTAAATGAACTGTGTTTTACAATGAAATAAGTCCGTAAACACCTCGTGTTCGACTCCGGCAACGGTCTCGAGTACGGGGTGTTACAGTTGCACACGGCCTAGACACATGCCCGTGTGTCTACCCATGTGGACAAAAATAAGGCTATTTACCAAGCCTCTTTGCCACCCTTACTTACATTAACCTACACAAGATCAACCAAACCAATACAAGCATAACATATATATAACCAAATTGGCCACAACCATTAGAAACTTGCATCAAATGCATATAATAACAATTAAAATTAGCCAAATTTAATGGCCTATACAAAATGAACATTACATCCATCGTATGAGCCAACACTTGTGGCTAAACTAGCAAGGCACTAAACTGAAGATTCGAGTCCCTATACATGCCAAAAATCAAAACATTTGAACTAACTATACCAAAGTTTCAGGTGATAGTGTGATCAATGCCTCCGACGCCTTTTGATCCCCGATACTAGCTTGACGGCACTATAAGAAAATGGAAAGAAGGGGAGTAAGCATAAAGCTTAGTAAGCTCACATGCATATAATAACTCAATAGTTAAAATAAAACAAAGTTTCATAAGCTTAACTTTCTTATACACACTCTTACCACAAGTACTTAACATATTGAAATCTTTACTCAAGAGTTTTACGTACATACTTGTACTAAATCGTAACACAATTGCATAATTCCCATCATTGATTTAGTCGTAGAATAACTACTGACTTACCCGTTGAACACTAGGAATATCATTGGATACTCAGAAAACATACGCATAACACACCATATGTGGCCACATGCTACCTTATTTAACACATCACATATTGCTCATTCTTGAGCTAATCACAGGCCTACTCACACAAGCTGATAGTCAAGACTTAACTACATGGGCTACTCACACAAGCTGACAGGTACCCGCAACACATGTCGGGCTACTTAGCCACCAGTAGAACGTACTTGACTAGCGCCGGATTTATATAATCACACATCACATATACAAATGAGTTAATAACCACATAGTTCCTAATGACATGTCACATTGTATCCTAATCTATTCCTAAAGTTAAAATGGGACTTTTCTCGTAGACTTACCTTCGACAAACTCTGTCACTTAGGCAATCACATATTTCATGATAAAAGAGTTTACACATAATCCCGCATAATGAAAAAATATTGTAACTTACCTTCAAGGGTGGAAATTACAATTCATGCAACATTTAAACATTTATACATTATTCTCATTGCACTATTTACGTGTAAACTTACCTCGGTACAAGATTTGTAAAAACGACTCTAGTTTTCGTACACCTTGTCTTTTTCCAAGTCAAGGTCCATTCCTCTTTTTTCTTATCTAAAATGATAAAAATTTCACTAGTTCAATCATCACATTAATTAAGACATTATATAGACCACATTTTGGCAAAATGACCATTTGCCCCTAGGCTTTTGCAAAATTACGATTTTACCCCTAGGTTCATAAATCAATTTTCATCAAATTTTCTCACTAATTAAGCCTAGTCAAATTCTTTTTATACTAGAAACAGCCCACAATTCCAATTATTTCACACATTTACAACCTATTTTATAAACTTTCAAAATGGTCCATTTAGGTGTTTTCATGAAAACTACTTCACAAAAATTGTTCATTTAACCACCATAACTCATTTTCTTCCATAATATTTCAGCAAACATCTCAAAATCTTTCATGAAAAAACCCTATAATTTCAAAATAGTCCCCTCAATAGTTAAATTAACCTTTAGGAGCTCTAAAAACATAAAAATTATCAAGTAAGGTTATTTAAATCACTTACTTTCAAAGATGAAGAGTGGCTGCAATTTCAAGCTTCCAAAAACCCTCAATTTGTTGGTATTTTCAGTGGGGAAGGAAATTAGAAGAAGATTATATATTTTTCTCTTTCTTTTATTTTAATTTTAATCAATTAAGTCACCAAACACACCTAATATTGACCTTTGACCTCTCTTGTCCCCCCATGGCCGGCCACTCTCCTAAAAAGGGTCTATTTTCCCTTTAAAGACCCCCAATTATGGTTCTCTAGCTATTTGGTCTATCTATCAAGTAAAATAGAACTTTTACCCTTTATGCGATTTAGTCTTTTTTCCCGATTAAGCTTACAATCGCTAAAATTTATTCATCAAAATTTTCATGCACTCATAAAATCATACTATAACACATAAAATAATATTAAAATAAGAAAAATAATTTCTCAAACTCAGATTTGTGGTCTCAAAACCACTATTTTGATTAGCCCCAAAATTGAGTTGTTACACACAGACACTCTGACACAAGTGTTATTCAGTCAAACAGAATACAATAAAATAATCTTACACACAGAACACTCAAATAGATGCGTATGAATGTAGTCAAGTAATACAAACCCACCCATCCAGCTAAAACACCTCTCCGTCCCCCGATCACACTCCAAAAGAGCTATTTAAGCTCATCCAACCAAACATACCACATAGGACCTCGAAAGGCCCATCCAACCAAACACACCACATAGGACCTCAAAAGGCCCATCCAACCCTACACACCATGCATGTAGACTGAGCCACCCAAATATTAATACGCAGCAGAGCTGACATATATGCAGTACAGTGCAATGCGGTAATCCGCTGTATAGACATATTGCAATTTGAACTGCCAAATCAGATAATAATACGCAGTAAAGCTAACGTATATGTAGTACAGTGTGGTAAAATGTTGTACAGATAAGTTGTAGTAAACTGCCAGATCAGATAATAATCAGTCTTCCTTCTCTTTATAACCAAAACCCCAAAAGTTTTAAGCAAATGTATGTATGTAGACAAGCATACATAATCTAAATACAAAATTTCCAGACTGATATTCAGACACAAAAACTCACATCCAGTCAATCCATTACAGAATTCCCATGTAGTCACAGAATGCGTACCACACACAACCACTCGCACACCAATCACTCAGAACCAGAAATGCATACAATCTTTTGCCCAGATTCAGAATCAATGGCATAGTAACCTCAAGTAACAATCAAACAATTTGTTTAAGTAAAGGTACATAAAACAACCTAGTCTAGGCCAAATCAAAGTCCTGGTCACCCTTGCTAAGACATAGCTAGGAGTCGGAACACATAGAATCACAATCAAGCTTTAATTTGACACAGAATAAAACCTGGCGAGGTTAGGCCACACGACCGTGTGCTCCAGCTGTGTGGAAATGCCTAGGCCGTGTAGGGGTCAACACGCCCATATAGAGGGGCACACACCCATGCCGAAGGACGCACATGTCCGTGTGACCTAGGGACACAGTCGTGTGACCAGTCATGTAACTCTCGTCTGATTATACTAAAATAAAGTACAGGGCAGACACAGCCGTATAAAGGTCTCACATGCCCATGTACCCACCAGACACGGCCATGTGTCCAAGACACATGCCTATGTGGGATCTCTAAATCCCCAAATTAGCCATACGACCGTGTGGCTAGGCTGTGTGACACCAAAACAGTAAATCACTAATTCCCAAACACACACGCCTGTGTGCCCAGGGGACACGGTTGTGTGAAAGTCGACTAATTTCCCCAAATCAGCCACACGACCGTGTGGCCAGGCCGTGTGGCACCGAATTTAGCTGAAAACCCTAAATCTCAAAAGAATACAACCGCGTGAATTGCTCGTGTGGGGGCACAAGCCCATGTCGCCACCCGTGTGGTCACAAAACCACACTGAAACAGGCTGCAGATCCTGTATTTACTGCCGAAATAGTTTTTAAACCCCGGGTAACTTAACAAGACACCAAAATATGTCAAAAACATACGATTCCATGCTAAATTGAACAATTTTAGATCACACAGATTTTGCTGAATTTCCACAAAAAAGTCAGCAATTCAACATCAAAATTTAACGATTCAGAAAACACCAAAACTATTGAATTTCACATATCCTATTCATAATTTCATTAACGAAAAAGAAAGGTTTAAATCCTACACCTGATTTGAGAGATAAGCACCCGGATAGTTCAATTTGCTCCTTGAGCCAACATAGAGACCCACTGATCAACAACGACGATGATAAATCTGAAATTAATTAGGGAACCAACAAAGGGAAAGAAAGAGAAGAAAATCTCTCAATTGAAAAAAATAAAAAGGGAGAGGGAGGAAACGCCCAGGGAGAAAAAAAAAAGAACGTGCAAAACTTTATCCTAATAATAAAAATAATAAAATAAAAATAAACCAATCAAAATAACAAAAATAAATCTAAATTTAATAAGTACCTTCAATTCAAAACAAATAAAAGGTGCAAAAATAATTTCCAACTAACACACCTGAAGACTCGTACCTGAGACCCCAGACTAAACTAACACACAACCAACCACCAGACCAGCAAGCCCATTCTTACACTATAACACAAAAACTATTCCAAGTGCGTGACCTACTCACTGACCCTTACTTAGAATCTCAAACTTCTAACCCCAAAACCAAGGTGTTACAAAACGATAACACATTTAGAGGCGATCAATATCCCAAGCTGACTTAACCACATTGTATTTTACAATTCTTTTGAATTCTTGTAGTTCAAATCCATAAAAAATAACATGTAATTCTTTGTTGTTAGCATTGACTGACTTTTCTTCCTCAGTGTACCACCAGGCTTTTAGCTTGACAACTTTTCCATTTCCAAGGTTCATCTTTGGTGGCTCCCAACCAATCAACAAGCCACGCCATGCCTTTTCATTAATCAATTTGATGTATGTCTCCATTCATGCTTTTGAGTAGGCATAATTTCCAACTTCAAGCATAATAGGTCGAGATGTAGAAAAACATTCCATAACTTGATTCTAACAACATTTAAGATATTAAGTAGCTACTTTAAGTGACAGGATTCGATACAAAATGAGGTTTTGAAACTATTTCTAGAAAACTAAAAAAGTTCTTAGAATAAGTGGTGGGGAAGTGGGCACTTCTCTAGCACCAAACTAAAAACAGTAATCAAAATCGAACTCGTAGGAATTATTTACGCAGTTTGGTTTCCCTACATCCGTAGAGCTTCGCTCAATAAGAAATATCCACTTTTCAAAAATTACAACATTTGAATCTAACCTATCACACACCTCATAGGAAATCTCCTCACTTTTGAACCTTGAAGATTGATAATCTCACTACTAAATTCACCCCTTTGAGCTCAGCAGGTAAAACCACAACACAAATTATTTTACTATAAAGTTACACTCTAAGAAGAGTTTCTTACTTGAACAGGATAAGTGCTTAAACTATCAGTAAAATAACCTATACAAATTTATCTATTAAACATGTAACAGTCCGGTTTTAGCTAAATCAGAACAATAGTTTTGGAACCAAAAATTCAAAGTTAGAAAATTATTTTAATATTATTTTTTGTGTTTACAGCATGTGAATATGTATGTGTGAAAATTTCGAGATTTAATTTTATCATTTGGATGCTTAATTTGAGAAAAGGACTAAATCGCGTAAAATGAAAAAGTGGCATGCTATAAGTTAAAAGTACCAAATTGCTATGGTTTGTTAAATCAAAGGTCCGTATGAAGATATTAGACCATTTGAATGATGGATGGACATAAATGGACTTGTATTAGGTGATTTTTAAATGGATTAATAAAGGATAAAACGGTAATTTGGTTATTAAGTTAATATTAACTTAAACAAAAGTCATATCATCCTTATTTTCTTCATCTTAACAGATTATAAAGAAGAAAAGAGAGCCTTGGAGAGCATTTTAGGGTTCGGCACTTACAAGGCTTGATTGAGGTATGTTTTGAGCTTGGTTTTTTTATGATTTCTATGTTTTTGTGATCGTTGCTTCGTGTACTAACTAGCCCATACCCTAATTTTTCAAATTGTTGATGATTTTGTGAAGTGTCATTGATGAGTGCTTGAACTCTTGGAAAATAAGTATTTGTTGATAGATTATCATGTTTTGTAAAGTAATTTTCAGTGAAATTGCATAAAACGGATTAATTTGTGAAAAAAGGAAAATGTGTGGTTAAATGTGTGAAATAAATGAAATTATAGGCTGAGATGAAGCTATATGAAATTTGGCTAGTATGAAATTAGAAAGAAATTTTGTAATTTGTGATTTTGTGAAATAAGGACTAAATTGTAAGAAATGTGAAAGTTTAGGGCCAAAGTAAAAATTGGCTTAAATATGTGTTTGTAGATGAAATTGATTGAGCTGGTGATTAAATAGATTAATTTTCAATACATATAGATAAAAAAAAAGAACTCAGACTTAGATCGAGGCAAGAACAAAGTACTTGATTAATCGACTAGTTTCGTTGTTTCTACAATCAAGGTAAGTTCGTAGGTCTTAATTTCATTATAAATGAATGTTATATGTTTTGATATTGCATAAAATGTGTTTATGAGATTGCAGATAATGATTGAATTGTGCATACGACTATACAGAAGTGTTCAATGATGAAATCGACAAGCAAAACTTTCCAGTTAAACCTTAAGTATAGTGATGATGATAATGTAATGTCATTAAGTTAATGCATTAGCCATGATAACGACACTTCGGGTGCGAATAATACCTTGATTTGGCTACGGGCCATGATATATGTATTTTGAAAGGAGTTACCTTGATTTAGCTATGGACCATGGTATAGGTACTCCGGGATAAGATACCTTGATTTGGCTACGGGTTATGGTATAGGTACTTATCGATTGTGATTCGCGAGTATCCGATTTCTATCCCTAATGGTTCAACAAATAAATGAATGCCGTAGTTTTGAAAGAGGTTAGTACAAGGTGATACAGGTATGTACGTAACCTATTCAAGTACTACATTGAGAAAGTTTAGTGAAATGGTATTTAATCATGTTTGAGACATGAATAAGGTTTGTATTAATGTAATGTTGATTTGGTAATGTGCAAATGGTTGAATTATATTATTTGATTAATTGAATTGCTTAACTACAAACTTACTAAGTTATGAAGCTTACTGTGTGCTATTTGTCTATGTTTTATAGATAATCAAAGCTAGTTAAGACTCGGGGATCGTCGAGAAATGCCGTCACACTATCGAACATTTGTTGGTACTTTTGAAGCTTGTATATATGGTATACGGCATGTATAGGTTAGAGTCATTTTAGTGTGTTTTGAGCTATGATGTTAGCCATGTGATTTGGTTTGTTAATGATGTAAATGTTGGTATATTTTTAGCCATTTAAGTTGGCTTAAGTTATGTGCTTGATAAGTGATATATGTGATGCATATAATGCCTTATATGTTGGCTTGTTTTGGTATTTTTATCATAGTTGTGGATATAGTTAAATGGATGTTGATATGGTTAGTTATCAATGTTTGAAGAATGGTAAATTTTGATGGTTTTGGTATATGGATATGGTATATTTGTATATGGAATTTAGTAGTTGAATTGGTTGATGATATATATAGCTTGATATGTGATTGATTTGACATGTTTTTTGGTTGCCTAAAAATGTATTGAAACGGTGCTATTTTGGGTTGATTGTATGCTTGTGGAAAGGGTGGCAAATTGGCTTTACAAATGGCCTATTTTTGTCTACACGAGTAGAGACACGGGTGTGTATCTCAGTCGTGTGCGACACACGGTCATGTTACACGGTCGTGTGTCTCCTGGGGTAGCCCTACGAATTAAGTCAATATACCCTACAGGTTTGACACGGCCTAGACACATGGGCGTGTCTACTGGCCGTGTGTGTCACACGGACTCACATACACGGGCGTGTGACTGACCGTGTGACATAAGTCAGTATACCCCCTGAATGGCACATGGCCTAGCACACAGGCATGTGTGGCCATTTCAAAGGGTACACGAGCTAGACACATGGGCGTGTGGTCGGCCGTGTGACCCAAGTCGGTAACCTCTCTAAATTTCCCATGGCCAAGGCACACGAGCGAGTCTCCGGCCGTGTGGTGCAAGTTAGTATGTATGCCCTGTTTTCACATGGCTTGTGACGCGAGCGTGTCTAGTAGCCATGTGTCACACGGGCGTGTGACCTATGATTTCATGGAATTTTTTCTAAGTGTTCGAAAATTTTTATATGTGATCGATTTAGTCCCGAACCACTCTTAAGCATGTTTTAAGGTCTCGTAGAACCTTATAAGGGACAATGTGAATGTTTGTGAATGGTTTATAATAACGAATTCATAAATGTATAAGAATGAGATGTATTGTCTGGTAATACCTCGTAACCCTATTCCGGCAATAAATACAAGCTAGGGGTGTTACAAAATAGACTATTTTCGAGACTTGCTTACGTAGAAGATCTATCACAATTCCACTAAAATAGTAGTAAGATAAATTGTGTAGAACATAATAATAACAAGTAAAGTAAATATGGACACTTGGCAAACAATCAATCAGAGTTGCAATCTAATACAATATCCGCAATCTAAGGAATTGACTTGGGTGATCCAAATTGATTTAATCTCCAAAGTATGTTTCCTTAAGTAATATGATTTTCATTAATGGGCTAGATATCATCTATATAGTTAGCATAACCCATTTATACAGTTTAATAAATTGACAACACTTCAAATATAGACATTGTCTTCAAATAGATTCAATACCAGGAAAGTAGTCACTTTTTCGGCACTCAATGGTTAATTTCACATTTTTGAACATGTAATATATCCCTTTTCCTGTGGTTTGCCTTTTTCATTTTTAATTATTATTTAATTTTGATATTTTTTATTTATAAAATTTAAATATTTTTGTTTATTTTATATAAATTTTAAATTATGCGATTACGTACATAAGACTTATGTTAGGAAAAAATAAATTAGCTCACGGGGAAAAAAAATAAGTATCAAAATTTGGCTTAGAAAAATTATTGGTACAAATGATGCTATATCGAAACATATTTGAGTCTTCTAAGAAAATAAGTTCCAGTCAAGCTTATTTTAAGAAATATTCTTTTTACAATATTATGATAATAAAAATTACTACTATTAAATTACGTATTTAACTTTTTTGTAAAAAAAGCCTCCGGAATAGGCGGGTGTTCACTCTATAGTTTTCCTAAAACTAAATAAATATTCCAGAAACATTTATTCGAAAAAAAGGAGCCAAAAAGACAAAGTGAAAGAGGAAAAAGTCAGTGCAAATTAAAAATGCAAGGAAAAACACATATTGTTATAGTTGAAAACACAAAAAAATAGAAAACCGATTTAACCACCGCCACTGCCACCTTCACCTTCTCCACCGTCCCTGCCACCATTTTAACCATCTCGTAAACAGTTGAAGGAAAAAACAAAAGAAAACTCACAAAATATAATCCTTTTTCTGTTGAATCGTTATTGTTGTTTTGATGTCAGCTAAAGAAGATGCCAAGGGAAGGCGGCCTGGGAAAGGGAAGGCCAAATGGATCCGGATTCTTCTCGGAGTTGGGTATTGGGTCCAAGGTTTCAGGTGTTTTCCATGGATGGCTGTTAACTTTTTTCTGAAAGATAGTGTTAAAGTAGACTCTTCAACTCTTCAAATTCTTCAGAATTCGGTTAATCTCCCTATGGTTGGGAAGCCCATCTATGGTGTCGTTTCCGATGCCGTTTATATTTCTGGCCAGCACCGTGTTCCTTATATCGCCATTGGTGGTAAAAGCTTTTAATTCTTTTGGTCATTTTTCATCCTCCTGTTTTCTGTTTAATCCAATAATTTGACAGTCTGTTTCATTCTGGAAAATGGGAAATATTTTTCTCATGATTATCTGTTCCTTTTATTTTATGATTCTAGGAATGTTAGTTTATATGTGATTTTTTAAATTATATATTTATAATTATTTTCATTGGAGTAATTTGGATTTAACTTATCTGTTATGCATAATTTTCTATTGTCTGACTTCAATAGTGGAAAATATGTTTGCAAAGGAAGAAGAATTAAGGGTTAATATTACTCCATTATTGCTTTGCTAAGATCCATTTACTTTTCAGTTTTTAAGTATGATCCTTTAGAGGCCCATAAAAAAAATACCCTTAGAAAAATTGAACATACTTGTTTGACACTATTTGACACCTGTCGTATTTGACACTTGCACTTGAGTTCAAGTCACGGGGTTAAATTTTAAATTGTTATGAAAAAGTTAGGATATTGCAACCGATAAGCCTTGTTGTGTGTGTTTCTCCTTCTGATTACTTTTGGTGTCATTTTCAAGCATTTCATTTCGAAAAAACAAAGTTATTGTGCTGGGCAATAATATTAGCAGTGAGGAATAGAATACAGCTGAAGCAAACATGTGGTCCCGATTTGGAAGTTAAGATCATATATATACATTTGTATTGCAACAATTCTCCTTGTTATAGGCAAGATATCAAGTCTCACATGCAAATATAAATGGCCAGCCACCAGCAGTTAAGCTGCGGCTGGCATTGAGTACTTGCATACAATAATCAAGTGTCAGTGAGGCCTTCTGCTTTTATCTCATTCATATGAGTATGAGAAGATCAGTGATTCCAAGCTTTGTATGGATGTCAAAGTTACCTAGGTGTCAGCAGATCTGTTAAAAAGCATTATGTACAGTGAACTGAATATGAGTTCTTGGATTTGATTAGCTGCTGGACATTATATTCATAATTATGTGTGTTTGTCAGTTTACCTGGATACCATAGTTTTGTGGAAATACAATCTCTCATTCATACAGAATATGGCTTATAGATTATTTGACATGTCTTGAGAACAGTAAGATTTAATGGAGGCAAAGTTGTCGCTGAATTTACTCTTTATTCTACCATGTCATCCTGGCTGCTGTTGTTTTCAGCATTAGTGTTCTTGTTGAAAGCAAGGTTCAATACCAGTAGACCTGGATTACAAGTTGCAAGTTAGGTCGTGTTTCACTTAGTACTGCTGTACCTTTTTTAAAGTTGAATTTTTATATTCATCTTAGTAATAGATTTTGTTGTTTCCTTGCTGCAGCTTTCTTACAGGCAATGTCATGGCTAACAATAGTGATACTTTCACAATCAAACATATCAGTTGTCACATTGAGCTTATATCTTCTCCTCAGTAACCTTGGCGCTTCAGTAGCTGAGGTTGCTAACGATGCCATTGTTGCTGAGATGGGAAAATCTGAAAATTCTCAATCAGCTTCCTCAGGTGAGCTCCAGTCATTTGTTTGGATGGCTTCTTCTGTTGGTGGAGTCCTTGGAAACCTGTTAGGTGGCGCTGCCATTGACAGATTTTCGCCCCAGTCAATGTTCATCTTTTTCGGACTTCTCCTTGTGCTCCAGTTTCTTATAACTATCTCTGTTCCTGAACGCTCTCTTAACCTTCCAAAAAGTCCATCAAATGTTGGGATCAGGAAACAGCTTTCAGAACTTTCAGCTGCCCTACAAAAACCTGAGATAGCTTACTCAATAGCCTGGTTTGCTGCATCATATGCCATAATTCCAGCACTGACAGGAACAATGTTCTTTTACCAAACACAGTATTTGAAGATTGATGCCGCTGTATTGGGAATTTCTAAGGTGTTTGGCCAGGTAGTAACTCTGTTATGGGGTATCATCTACAATCGTAGCTTAAAGTCAGTCCAACCAAGGAAACTGATTGAAACTATTCAGGCAACAATGGCAGTATTCATGATTTCAGATGTGTTGTTTATTAAAGGGATTTATCGACAGATGGGGGTGCCAGACTCTATCTACATTGTGGTTTTCTCTGGTGTCTTGGAGGTTCTATTCTTCTTCAAGATCCTGCCGTTTAGTATTCTGATAGCTCAACTCTGCCCTCGAGGATGTGAAGGGTCTCTAATGGCATTTGTAATGTCTGCTGTAGCCCTTGCATTCATAGTGAGCGGATACCTTGGTGTTGCATTGGCATCATACTTGGGGGTCACAGGAAATGATTTTTCTGGATTACCTCTTGGCCTTCTAATTCAGGCAGTTTGTACCTTCCTGCCGCTATTTTCATCATCATGGATACCTGATCAGAAATCTAAAACCAGGACAGAGTAAATAATGTCAGTCCTTTCAAGAATGGTATGAAATGCATCCATGGTGCCGTTTTAGCCTTATTTCGTTTTGAACATGATTGCTTTTTACTAACATTCTTTATTTTATTTTCACAGCAATATTTATTATGAACATACAAACAATAAGAACAGTCACAGGTAGTTTTAGGAACTTCGCTATAGACATGATATCTTTGGACTGGTTATTGCAAGTGAAGGAAAGATTTTAAGACTTAAATCAGTCAAAAAAACTTGGTATATATAGTGGCCAGTAATGTATGTGAGAATGAGATAGCTTCTTTTTTTTTTTTTTTTTTTTTTTCTATTAACCTGATTTTGGTGGAATGTAGTTGAAATTGTTGTGTTTGAGTTGCAAATTAAGAGCAGCCGAAACAGATATGAACATTTTAACGGTCTCTATTTTATTTTTTCCGCAGAACCCTAGCAGAACTTGTTTGATGCCTCTTTATCAATTGGCTTGTTAATAATTTACCTTTGCGTTCTTCATTGTCGTCTCAGATTAGGATCTAGGCCATAAATTTTCAACACTGTATCATTATCATTCATGTGTAGCACTTTCTAATATCATTTCAGCCCTCAAAATTTTTCTTGGGTCAGAATTAAGTAGTATTATTTTAATTATTTTTATGATAGTAAAATTTAAATTTTATTATTTTAATAGTTTATATCTTTATAAAATAAAATAAAATAGTTATTATTTTTTAGTCAAAGTGTAATTTTACTATTATTAATTTAAAATTTTATAAATTATAAAAGATGTAAATAAAAAAATTATTTTCTAGTTTAGAGAGTCGGGCTCCTACCAGCTTTCCAGCTCCACTAATTTCAGTTGTTTTATATGTTTTGACTTTTTATCTTTGTTAAAGTATTTAACTTATGAATATGAAGATCTGACTTTTTAAGATGTTTTAAATGCAAGTTAAAAGAAATGTGACACTCATATTAGACAAGTATCCATATTTGAAACTCACATTTGAGTTTAAGCAACATAATTTTTGATAATACTATATCTTCTTTTCAATTTCTTGTTTTATCTTTTTACTTAGGGTATAAAATTCACTCATTTGCATGAAATTAAATGCCAAAATTCGGATTTCACCAAAAGATGTTCAGTGATTCCGAATTCCATTTTGATAATTTCAGTAGACTTTGCTCAATTCTCAGAAGGCTACTTCATTTAATACTGCTAAACCAATAAAATACCAGCCAAATCAGGTATCAAATCTTCAAAATGCGTTCGCAACAATGTCTAGATTCACAAGACAAGCAACAAAGACTAGAATCAATAAACATGGTGTTGGAACAGCCAAATAACTAAATAGTAAACTCCTATTGGCAAAGCATCTATGTTTTATATTATTCAAACTCTTGGTTTGTTATAAAATATTCGGCTATGTTGGCATAGATTTTGATATGATTATAGAAACACCTTTTAAAAAGACGATGAAACCTTAAAAATATAGATAAATCTCAATAAAAGATTAAAAAACTAATTTATATGAAAAAGTACATCCCATTGAGCCCTCAGTGATTAAAAAAAATCAATTAACCATTTTTGTTAACGAAAACCGTCAGTTAATCGGTAATTGTCAACCTCATTGACGAGAGCAACCAAAAATTGTCACGTGACAATATTCTACTGTGGCATACCTTGCCAACAAAAATAAAAAATAAAAAAATTAGTTCAAAAAAGAAATTAAAGAATATTCTTTTCAAAAATTTAAATTTAAAAAAATTAATTTTTCAAAAAATAAGATTTTTTTAAGAATAATTAAAGTGCGCATATAAAATGAATCTACATAAATAGTTGTCTAATCCATTTTAGATGAATGAACTTCAAAAATTTTAAGAAATTATTACAAATTTTTAAAAAAAATATACAAAATTTCAAATGCACATAAACTAAAAAAAAATTTTTATTAAAAATTTATATTGAATAGATATACATATATATGCTCACTCGATTGCCGAGATCAAGCGACGCGAAGCATTACTGTTCAGGCCCTCAACCGAAACCATTACTCTTTTGGGGGCTGTGGTTCAATCCTCCTTTGTCGTTCAGGTGGGCTTTGAACAATCTCGCCATTAACAAACAACTCAGCTGCAAATGTTTATCCCAACATAGACCATAGGTGTGTGAGATTTACAATGTGAAGCAAAATGAACCAAATTCCGTACAAGAATAACAACTACAGAAGATAAACTCAGAAAGAACCATAGAAAAAGAAGTTTGTTCATCGTTTATTTGATTATTTCCTTTTCGAGAAAGGCAAACTGATCTATGACAAAGATTATCACGAGAACCGTAGAACTAGTTAAAAAGCAAAATTTTATGTATCTTCTCCGAGAACTCTGCAATGCTGAAAACGCAACAAAGAGGAGTACCGAAAGGATTTCGATGTGAGTCCATTAGCATTCAAAGCTACTCATTGCCAGCTAAAGGCTATTAGCTTTGCCAAGATAGACTGAGATAAATTGCTCTTAAACAGATTGTTTATGTTTTAAATAAGAAGTAAGCATGTCATTTCAGGAAAAAGGATAATACGCTACTCCAAAATGAAACTATTGACATAATCGTTGTAATTGTTGATCTTGGCAGCCAAGTGAGCGAGGGTGAGGTAGTGAGTATATGTATATTTAATATATATTTTTAGAATTTTTTAATAAATAATATTTTTTTTAGTTTTTGTATATTTGAATTTTTTAATAATTTTTCTTTTATAATTTTTGAAGTTTTAATTTTGCATTCATCCAAAATATATCGACAATTAATTATCCAGATTTATTCTATATGCACTTTTAATTATATATATATTTTAAATTGTTTTTTGTTGACTTGGTCTGCATCTGTCGTCCTTGTTAACAAAATTAACAATCAAACCCGATCAATTGATGGTTTCCCTTCATGAATGGGTCAATTGGTTTTTTTTTTAATAATTTAGCGCTCAATTGAATACATTTTTTCATAATAATTCAATAAATTTATTAAATTTTTTGTGCGATTTTTTAACCCTAAAACAAAAAATATATGTAATTTGTAACACCCTATACCTGACCCGGTCGCCAAGATCGAATATTAGGATGTCACACCACCGTTTCATGTCATACTCATAGCAAAGTGTCACATTATTAAGAAATCATCCTCTTTATCAGTGACCTTATAAATTTATAGTTAAACATATGTCAATCATCATTTGAACATGTCAAACATACTTTTAATAAACTTATAATAATAATTAAACATGCATTAGGACTACTTAGCAAAATTCTCAAACCAAGTTTGTAGGTATTGATACTGGCAATAAGGTATCAATATTTTCTTTAAGTGGTATCGATACCACTTGAAAAAACAATACCAAACTTGCATTCTGTTTCTCGATTAAAAATCCAAAGTCTCAAAAATTATCGATACTTTTCATGAAATATCAATACTTAAACCCCAAGTATTGATACTTAAGCAAAGATATCGATTCCAAATCTCTATTTTGACTTCCTGCACGTCTTAAAACACAAAGGTATTGATTTTAAAACCCGATTATCGATACCTATGCTCTAGACCTAAAAAATGCAGCATACATAAGCAATTAATCCGTTCCAATTTAGTTCCTAAACATCATACATCAATTACTTTGACAAGTAATCGTTCAACGACCTAATTAACAGTTCAATATCACAAAATCGTGTTCGAGCGAGTACCGTCAATCCCTCATCATGTTCATGAACTCAAGCATAATAATAACATGTAATCCTTATAAACCGAACCAAAGACCAGCAAAATGTCTAGAATTTGACATGTCTATATACAAGTCTACCACATTGCCTCATTTCCCAAAACGTTAATAAATGTAAAACACATACGAAATACCAAATCGACTTGCTTGGATCACCATTGGAACCACACTGCTCACACCAGTAAACAACTAATCTGCAAAGTTTAAGAAGGGAGTGGGTGAGCTTAACAAGCTCAGTGAATGCTTAGAGTGACCACAATGTACACACAATACCAAAGGCCAATCAAGAGCATACTATAACACATTCACAACCATATTCCATTCGAGTCAGAATTATATGTTCATGCTTCATTAGGTCATTTAACAATAATTTATCAAGACAAAAACAACATATACATACTTTAATAACCCACAAGTTTAACTTATATATCACAGGCATTCACAAGTTATATGAAAACAACCCAATTCACAATTACATACACAATTTACTATGAGAACATACTAACATTTTCATGTAACTTAAATCAACTCATTTAACATATTACTCACAATTAAAATCATACGTCTCTTATTGTATTATCACAACGTGTAAGATCATATTTAAATGATAAATTGCACAACAACCACATACTTATGCCAATCAAACTAAAACTCAACCCACTACACAAACAAGTCATTATGCATCGACTAAGCAGACATGTAACATCCCGAAATAGAGCTTAGTCAGAATAGTAGTTTTGGAACCACAAATCCAAGGTCAAGAAATTATTTTAATATTATTTTATGTGTTATAGCATGATTATATAAATGCATGAAAATTTTGGTGAATTAATTTTGGCGTTTGAGTGCTTAATCGCGAAAAAGGACTAAATCGCATAAAAGGAAAAAGTTTTGTTTTAATAGTCAAAGGTGTCAAATTGCTAGAGAACCTTAATTGGGGGTCTTTAAAGTGAAATTAGGGTATTAAATAAGTGATGGCTGGCCATAGGGGGAGCAAAAGAGTTGAAAAGTCAAATTTTGGTATGGTTGGTATTTGATGACATAATCAAATACTAATAAAATAAAACAAAAGTAGCCATCCTTCTTCTCCATCTTTCTTCACCGAAAATACCAGAAAAAATAAGGGTTTGGAAGCTTTAAATTTTAGCAAACTGTTCACCCTCAGAAGTAAGTGATATAGATGCTTATTTTTTATAATTTTTGTACTTTTGGAACCCTTGTAGCTTAATCTAGCTAATGAGTGGACTATTTTGCAAAATGGTTGAAAGTCTAGGTTTTACCATGAGAATATTCATGTTTTTTGCTGCATTTTTATGGAAGAAAATGAATCTTATTTGTGAAATAAACAACTTTTGTGAAAGGTGTTAGCATGAAAACACTTAAAAGTATCATTTTATAAAGTTTGTAAAATAAAGAGTAAATGTGTGTAATAATTGAAATACTGAGTTGCTATAGTTATGAAAATGGTTTGGCTAGGCTTAAAGAGTAAGAAAATTAAATAAAAATAATTTTACGAGCCTAGGGGCAAAAGCATAATTTTGGCAAAGTTTAGAGGCAAAATTATAAATTTTCCAAAATATGATTTTTGGGTCAATTTGAATAATGTGAGTCCTAAATGGGCTATATTTGAAATGATAGATCAAGGAAATCGAGATTCGGGCTTAAATCGAGAAAAATACAAGGTTATGGACTAATGGTAAAATTGTCATTTTCGCATTCGAGGGAAGTTCGTATGACTAAATAAGCATGTTACCCATGTTATTGTTAATATACTTGAATCTATCTTGCTTCGGTTATATTGAATTATATGTTGATGATATTGGGTATGATGACAGTGATGCCAAAAGTTAATAACATTCACGTGATGGTAGAATACATTAGAAATTCAATGGAATATGATATCCCATAGAAACGAGTAAGTCGTATGTAAATAATATAACTACATCGTTATTATATGTATTTGAATAGATATAGCATAAATTTCTTGATTGTGGAGATGATTATGTATGATGAGAATTGACGTAGAGGAACCTCTCGGTTGAACCTTAGGAATAAATGGATATTCATGCCATGACATTTGAGCGATATGTGTGTGCTAGTGTAAGACATGTTTAGGACATGCATCGGCATTGAGATGAGAGCCAGTGTAAGACATGCCTGGGACATGCATCGGCTACGAGATGTGTCAATATAAGACCATGTCTAGGACAAGGCATCGGCACGAATATGTGAGAGCTAGTGTAAGACCATGTCTAGGACATGGCGTCGGCCTCGATTTCGATAGTCAGTGTAAGACCATGTCTGGGACATGGCATCAGCATTATACCCTATGTTTGGCTTAGTCAATATCCGATAGCTTTCCGAATGGTTCAACGGTGAGAATTACGGTTTAAGCTAAATGAGAAATGTTATGACCATATTGTGAGTGGTACAGTTACTTACATGAAATTGATGAGATGTGAATTCAATTCATGTTATATGATTAGTAAGGAATGAATATGAGCATGTTGAGTAACACAGGTATGTATGCCAAGCTCATGAGAAATGATTCCAGTTTATGATGCGCATTTAGTGAAGATGTAAATAGGTAATTCATGTTTATGAGAACGATTTTGTAATGACCTTGTGATTATAGGTCTATACTTATGATGTATGAATATGTAACCTTACCAATGTGGTGAAAATGAATTAATATTGCGTGATAAACGTAGTATCGTTAATTTACACTAAAATAATTTTGGATAGCAACCATAGTTCGACTTTAAAAATCCACCAAAAACTATGGAAATTGAGCTTAATAAAATGTGAAATTAAAGCCTAATAAGTCTAGTTTCACATAGAAGAAATGGTGTAAGCAAAAGAGTTTCATATTATGAAATATTTTAATTGTTGTGAGACAGAGTCAGAATGACTTTGAAATCCCTTATTCTAATTTGAGAAAATCATTGAAAATTTTAAAAAATATTTATGAGTTATAATTTATATTCTTAGAATTTTTAATGAGTCTATTTTCAATAGAAATAGACAGGAACATCATCCGAGTCCCATACTATGATATAATTAATTTTTAGTGAAAATGGGTCAGAACTGTCAGACAACGAAAAAGGGTAACTTTAAGGAATAAACTGTACTAATTGGCTAAACCAGAAATTCTAAAAATTTTATAGTAAGAAGATATGTGAGTCTAGTTTCAGATAAAATTAGAAAAACTTAATTTGGAGTTTTGTATCTCCAGATATAAATAATTTAGTGACCATGACTCAAGAAAACAACTTGACTAGAACATGAGTGAAAATGCAAATAAGGTTGTATTACCATGAGAAGCAAGTTGATAAATTGCTTATTATTTTCATACAGTCTTACTAAGGTATAAAGCTTACTCCATTCCTTTCCTTTCCTTTAGTGTTTCCAGGTTAGCTCGAGGTTGGAGATCGTCGGAGGCAGCATCACACTATCAAGTTGCTATCTTTGGAATAATGAAGCATATATTAGAAATTTCAAGTGAGTGGCATGTATAGGGATCTAGTTGATTGACATGTATTATTTTACTTTGGCCAAATGTGTTGGCTTATATTGAGTTATATGTATATGGCCATGAGATGTGGCTCATATTGATTATGGCTTGTAAGCCTAGCTATTCATGTCATGTCTAATGTTTATAATGTGATTATGTTTGTTTTCCATGCATGGTTAGTAATATGGCATGTGTGTTGGATGTATGCTCTATGACCAACTGAGGTGGTCATAGCCATATAGTAATTGCACGTTATAAACACAACGTGATAATGGTTGAACATGAGTGCTTGATGAATAAGTTGGTAACCATAGTATAATAATAAAAGTGGTCATCAAAATGACAAGTCTTATGAATGTGAAATAATGAGTCTAGACTTGGTATTGTATGAGTAGATGCATTACTTGTAAGAGGACATGTTAATGTTAAGGATGTGTCTTAATAAAAAGTGTTTAATCACTAAAATGATGCCATGATTTGCAATTTTGATGTGTATAAGGTTGTAAAAGATTATGGGTAACATGAAGGCTTGGAAAATAGCCTATGTGTTGGCCACACGGCCGTGTGTCTCAACTGTGTGAGGGACACAGCCTGGAGACACGAGCGTGTGGCTCGGCCGTATAGTTTAATGTGCATACTGTCATCATAAACAGAGAGTTACACGGCTTAAGGATACGGGCGTGCCAAAGGCACACGGGCGTGTCCCTATGTCCACACGGGCTTGTGACCCTGTTTCATGGGAAAATTTTCTAAGTTTTCCTGAAACTTCTTAAAGTTCTTGGTTTAGTCCCGAATCGATTCCGATGAATTTTTAGGCTTCGTAGACCCAAATAAGGGACGACATGCATGTTTTTGAAAGGTTTTGAATTAAAAGAGATTTTATGACCCGATTTTTGCATGAATGTGTATGTTTAAGTCCGGCAATGCCTCGTACCCTGTTTGTTTAAGTTTGAAAATGCCTCATACCCTGTTCCGATGTCGGACATGAGTAAGGGGTGTTACAATACATGTCACATATTCATAACATATTTAAGTCTAATATCATATTGCACACCTTTAATCTTCTTCCATTTATAATACTACACATTTAACACATAAATCACATGATTATTTTAGCATATATCACAACACACACATATATATACATATATCTCATTTAATCACATTCAGTCACATTTTATGATAGTTTGGCTCTTGAGGTTATGAAACATAAAGTGAGCTCTATCATCACTCATCGGATACACAGATCTCCAACACACCAAATAGACTCATAGAGTCAAACAAGTCCCATAAGTGAAGCATAAAGCTAACACTCTCCAACACACCAAACATGTTCTATTGAATGGAGCTTAGCTCACATTCTCTTATCTCTCTAACATGTCCCAGGGCCTCAACGCCCACTTCCCAAAACACATATAGGTGAGTACTCATAATCCTATGGTATGCCAACTATATCCAATGGTCTCATACGGCCACGGAGCCAAAATATCAACATCATAATTACAAAATTTTAACTACTGATTTAATGCATACCATCTTTGTTCATATTTGTAAATTCACATCACAAACTTCTACACAATGCATGCTTATCAAATTCACATTTAATTGCACTTAAAGTGCCAAATTCTCATTTAGCCATCATATATCCGTTAACATATGAGTGCATTAAAATCTGTTTATCACATACAAAACATGTTACATTAGCATCATATTCCACAATGCAACACATACATACTTACAGACTTTTGCACACTTTCACTGCACATCTTTATATCGCTAACACAACATCATTACTTTCATTCAACATATTTAATAACCCATAATACAATACAATTCACAATATTGCATTTTAATAATTAATTCATAGTTATTCACATATTCGCATAATTTTCCAAAAATAAAACAACGAAAAGAAACTTAGGATAGAGGTTTAGGCTATTCCTAAGCTCCCAATGAACACTATGAATCATGTCTACAAGTAGCAATTCTTATGCTTTTGCCGAAAAGCCAAAAGTTTAAACTGGCTTTTCCTTGACTTTATCTCTACTTGTAGAAGGTTCAATCGAATCCAGAACTTCAACACAAGAAATTCACACAACAATACATCCAAAAATCTGCCAAGGACTCATTACAAGCATACAAAACATAAGCCTAAACTAAGTTCTCATGTAACCGAAACTTATAACATAGCAAAATTTAAATTCAAATATCTCGACCCATACTTAATAGTTTAACCTGAAACCAATTAAGTTCAACTTATAATTCACCTATGACAAATTCTCAACCTTTAAACTACACAAAACTACTCAATTCAATATATCAACATTTTCAATATTTTTTATGGCTATTTTCCGAAAATTTATTAAAACTTAAGAAATCTTTAACGAAACTTCAAAGTAAGTTTATAAAATTTCTAACCATGTTAAAACAAATTGAAAAACACTTTAGAATTACATTTTTATGCAGAATCTTGAAATTCAGTTCAATGGACTAGATATCATTTAAAACTCATAGAAAGTCGAATAGTTACCTTCAATGGAAGAAAAATGAGCTTTGACGCAAATACGAAAAAACCCATGTTTAAAGAAGATGATATAGATGATGAAGTTTTTGGGTGATTTTCTTGGTTTTTATAGAGGTTTATAACTTAAGAGATGGTAGAAATAAAAAAAGGAATTAGGATATAGAGTTCAAAATTGAGTGAAATAGCAAGAGAGAATCAATGGATGTCAAACACAAATTTTGGGTAGTTTTTACATGAAATGACTTGGTGAAAAGAGGTTATTTAGCTTGAATTTTAAAATCTGGTTAAATTCTTTCATAAAAACTCTCAAATTTGACTATTTTACAAATCAGACCTATTTTCAAAATTAAAGGTATTTAAAACTCATTTTTCAGAAATTGATTTAATTTTCCAAAAACCATAGTTGAAAACATTATCGGTATGCCGTGTTACAAAATTCCGAACATTAGAAGGCTAAAATTCCTAAAATACCCCTAAAACTCCTAGGTCCTATCTTAGGGTGTGACATAATCATCCAAAATAAAAAAAAACTAAAGAAAGAATACCCTACAACAAGCACAACTAATATGAGAATAATATAATACTACTAAATGAACTAAACACGACTATCAAGCAAAGACTAACTTCAGTTTTTACCTTTTAAAAGATATTCAAATTTTTAGGAGTGTTTAGCCCCAACCTTTGAGCTCTTTCCTAAGGCATGGTCCATATGCCATGTTAATGTCAAATTATCTTAACACTAGTTCCTCTTCGTCAAAATCATTTGTTTTTATTGAAAAATAACCATTTAAATTTTGTTCTTTTGATAAAAAATAAAACTAAGAAAATGAGAAAGGGGGACGACCCTTTGAGATCGAGGGAACCGAAAGATGGCTTTTTGGTTGACTTTGGATAAAGGGAGATGACCTTTTGATGATACCTCTTGTAGAGTAGTTTTTGTTGTTATTCTTCTGCTTGTAAGCCCTTTATGTTCTTCGATTTTTTTAAATCCTTCAAACTTGCTTAATCCTCTCTTTTATTTAAATTCAAATTTTGTTTTTTGAACCCTATATTATGCCGGGGTTTGGCCTTCTTATTTTAATTGGGCCTAGTAAATGTTCGTTTACCAATTAACATCTTTGTTTTATTATATTAGAGTTAGGTTTTGATATGTTTATTATGATGGATCGACTTTTTTTAATTTTAAAGAAAGTTATACTAATCATCACTCAATATTTATAATTTTTCATTTTAAACACTTCCATCATTATTTGTTTTCATTTTGGTCATTCTAAAGTATTTAGGTTAATGGAAAGGTATTTCTACAAGTAATAAATAATTTATATAAGTTTTACCAAATATTAGATTTTCTCTATCATGATGACACATAAATTCCAACTCCCAATAAAAATTTTCAATAAAATGGGTTTTTCTAAAAAATTAATAAACTTTTTTGCTTCCAACTTCCTACCGTTGCCTACTCTGGTGGCCTTCTTCGACAACTAGGAAATTGATGTGCCATATTTATGTACGAAAAATTAAGCTCTTTAAGTTTAAAGAACTTATTGTCGTGTATTTTACAATGTCTTTTATTGCATTTCCTCATTTTATAGATTTCATGCTTAATTCTCATTTTTATCACATTTTTACGTTTTTCTGAATAAAATGTTAAGTGTACGTCATTAGGGACTTAATATTTGAGTTGAGCTTGTTTCAGATACTTAGTTGATGGAAATCAAGATGACGAGCTTCATCTGAAGCTAAGTTCATGACATAGAGGAGTCGATGTCGTGACATTGATGCTCGTTGCCTTAAACTAAGGAGTTGAACTTTAACAAATTGCAGTTACGACACCAACACCATGTTGGATTTGATGCCCTAAGTGTCGTATATCTGTTTGTGCACTTTTATTTTTTAAAACAGTTTGATTTAATAAAATTATTTATAAATTATATTAATACCTTTTGTATATTGTCCTGAATGGTTTTTGCATGCATAGCAAAATGGAAGAAAAAATTAGCTCATTGGTTATCTAATGTTTAACTAATGTTTAGCGATATTACGTGGTTGGATCGTAACACAGAAAACCAACTTATATTAGTTGTAACACCTAGTTTTGGTGGGTTCTGAGTTTGGCGAGTTAATCGAAAGTAATCTGAGTGGCGTAGTACTATCTCCCCAATTGATCTCTGGGTGTATAGATCGTGCAGATAATAGACATTAGAATATTGTAAGGATTGTTCCTAGAATGTGTTGAGTCGTTAAGAGGAGGAGATGGGTAAGAGTATTGAGGATATTTGGGTATCTTGGGTTGTCGCCTAAGGTAATGTGCACCAAGTTTGTTTAGTTACGGGGCTATTTACCTTCTAACAAGGTGGTTAGGAATGAAATGAAGGGATGAACTAAATATATATAAAAATGTTGGACTCTCGTGTACATTTTTCCATAGTTGTAAACCATTTATAAGGCAACTTGGAAAGATTGTGACACATGTCAAGTTCCACTATGAAAACATGGGTTTTAAATATGCATATATTGATTTGGGTTTGAAGACAAGAGGGTTTTTCTTCTTTCTTCCATTCAATAACCTTTGGTTGATTTGATTTGGATTTAAGAATAGATCTCTTTTGTTAAGCTACAACTAAGGATCTGTGTTCATGAATATGGTTATTTCGTATCCTAGGTAAGTATCATAGTTTTGCATGTTGACTTCTAAAAGAGTAAGTTTGTTTTATGTGTGAATAATAAGATGAAGAAGTAAGGCTTTGCATGGAGGTTATCTGGGATTTAGACGATGTAAAAGCTACACAAATGAGTTTTAATGGTGTTCATATGTCTTATAAGTAGTGGTTGTTGAAGTCTTGACAGATATTTGAATTTGGAGATCAAGTTGTTGTCCGTGGTTGTCAGGTGAGTCTCTATGCTGACTTTTGCATGTGCACTATTCATACAAAGAGATCTGTAGGTTACTAACTGAAATATGAAACTTAAATCTTGAAAGGAATGGTATGTTATATATATGGCTATATGAGTAATTACCAAAGGAATGCGTGATTGTTTGCTGAGAATAGTATGTATATTTGATATAGAAATTGATCGGTTCAAGTATATGATGAATGATGTATAAATAATGTGATGTTGAAGTATAGTTATGTATGTTTGCTTGGAATGTATATAGTAAGTGCATAAAGGGTCTACAAAATGAGTCTAAGACGTCAATACATAAAGAGTCTGTAAAGTGGGCCTGTGTCTAATCTCCACAGAGTTGGAAAAAGGGGTCCATTATGACTTTAAACATGAAATCTAAAATGGAAAGTCCATGGCCATGGCTCTATTTGAAAGGAACTAAATGATTATTATTACCTAATAGGGTTCTATAACAGCCCCTTTTTAGTCAAATTAGAATAGTGGTTTTGGGACCACAAATTTGAGGTTCAAATATTTATTTTATTATTATTTTGAGGTCTGCAGCATGATAGTATTATTATGTGAAAATTTCGTTAAGAAATTTTATCGTTTGAATGCTCAATTTGATAAAAATGAGTAAATCGCTTAAAGTGTAAAACTTGAGTTCTATTAGCTAAAGGTGTCTAATAGCTATAGAACTTTAAAGTGGAGGTCCTTATGTAGTAAATAGACCATTGTTATAGTAAGTGGACATTTATGTACATAAAATGGATGTTTTAAATGATTTTATCACAAGGCTAATTAGGTAAATTAATAAAATAAACATAGTAAAATATTGTAAAAGATGTTGTCATTTTCCTAAATGGTTTTCATCCACCAAAAATTGAAGCTAAAACCTTTCATGGGAGCTTGTTAGTTCGGCTAAGCTAAATTTGGTGCATGGTAAGTATTTTTCAATCCTTTTTTAATGATTTCTACGTTTTTAGAGTCGTTGTAACTTAATCTAGCTAGCCCAGGGATTAATTTGCAAAATTTTTAAAGTTTAAGGTTTTACCATTGATGAATATGAGTGTGTTTTGATGTTTGATGATAGAAAATAAATGGTTTTTGTTAGATAAACAACATTTGTTAAGTGATTTTTGATAAAATTTTCAATTAGGGATTAAATTGAGAAATGTGATAAATTGTATGGTAAATGTGTAAAATAATGAAAAATATGGGTGCTATGATAATAAAGGAAATTCAGCTAGCATGGGTATAAGTTGAATTTCATGAATTTGTATTTTTATGAGATAGGGACTAAATTGTAAAGAAGTTGAAATATTAGGGCAAAAGTGTAATGTTGCCATAATTTGAAATTTGGATTAAATTGAATTGATTGATAATAAAATAAGTTAAAGTTGAATTTATATAGATCAAAAAAAATGAAGTTTGAATCTAGATCGGGGGAAAAATAAAGTATTAGACTAGTCGATCATGTTCTGACATTTTTATGATCGAGGTAAGTTCGTATGTTAATAAGCATTAATTTAATTGTGTTTTAAATGCTTTATTATTGAATTAATTGTGAATACAACCTTACAAAAATGTTTGACAAAGACTTGGCAATTTGAAATCCTGGTTGAACCTTAGGAATAGATTAGGATATGAATGACATGTCATTAGGGGTTATGTGTTTTGGGTGCTAGTCCGTACGTTCTACCGATGGCTGAGTTATCTGGCATGTGTTACAGTTCCTCATTAGCTTGTGTGAGCAACACCGTGTAGTTACGTCTTGACCGTCTGCTTGTGTGAGTTGACCCGTTGATGGCTCGAGAGTGAGCATTATGTGAGATATGTGATTGAGATAGCTTCGACTATGTATTGGCACTTAGGGTGTGATATTCCCGAGTATCCAATATTATTTCAAATGGTTCAATGGGTATAATGAATTGGAAGAGTATGAAATTGATACGAGTTAGTACTGGTATGTACGTGAACTATACAATCTTTGAATCGAGAAAATAGATCGAATTCATGTCTAACCTTTGGATTGAACATGTGTTAAGTTTTGGATTTAAATTGAATTGCATTATGTGAGGTTAAGTATTTGAATTGTAAGTTTTACTTTTTTAGCATACAAGCTTACTAAGCTGTATAGCTTACTCTATTTATTTTTTCGTGTCTTATAGTGTTTTTCGAAGCTTGCTCGGATTGGGAGTTGTCGGAGATCTCATCATATTAGCAAGCTATCATTTTGGTACTTTTGAACTTATATATTTTGTTATATGGCATGTTGTAACAACCCGTTTTTAGGTCAAATCGGAACAGTGGTTCTGGGAACACAAATTCGAAGTCAAAATATTTATTTTATTATTTTAATAAGATTTACAGCATGATAGAATTATTATATGAAAGTTTCGTAAAGAAATTTTACTATTTGAATGTTTAATTCGGTAAAGAAGACTAAATTGCATAAAGTGTAAAATGTATGTTCTATTAGTTAAAGATATTAAATAGCTATGAATCATTACACTAAAAGTCCTTATGTTGAAATTAGACCATAAGTAAATTGAATGGACATTAATGGGCATAATATCATGATATTTGATGGATTTTAATTAAGGTTATTTTGGTAAAATGTTTAATAAGTTATAATAAATAAAACCAAAATCATTTTATTCATCATCTTCCATCTATATTGCCAAAATTGAGAAAGAAAATAAGGGTTTGAAGCTTTCATGATTTTGACACACTCCTAGCTTGATTAAGATCAAGATAAGCGAATACCGGGATTAGATCAGGGAAAACAGAAAGTGGACGAATAGCCAATAGTTTTATCCGAGGATACGAGGTAAGTTCATATAATTAGAATCGAACTTTTATATACTTGTAATTATTGAAATGAATGTGTATAATTGATATACTTGAGTTATGAATGACTTAGCGATATAGTCTATTGGTTACCGAGCCCAGTTTGAACTGTATGAATTCATAGGATATGAGTGACATGTCACTAGTGTTATCATTTTGGTCAAGCTCCTACATTTGTTGCGGACTCACCATAGCTCGTTTGAACTTACTAATATATCAGCTCTTAAGAGTTTTCTGTTTTCAGCTCATTGGAGCTTATTGTTCAGCTCGATAGAGCTTACCATTTCAGCTTAATAGAGCTTATTGTTTATCAGTTCAGGAGGAGCTTACCGATCATGGCTCGAAAAAGTATAAATGATAATGAATTGAAGGATTACTGATGTTTATCACCCGTGTATCCTTTGAAGTTCTAATAGGTTCAACGGGCACCAATACTGTTTATACGGATGAGTTACGGTTTACAAATGAATTATTGTTATATGATTGAGATTGAAATGTTACTAATTTTATATATGATATACGAATTTGGTATGATGCAAGGTATTATATTTATGGATGGTTTCATAAATTTTAAATGACTAACACGTGATGAATGGTTGTGTTTAGGCATTTTGCTTAAGTGAATTGATTACACTTTGATTATTGCTTTGGTTATGTATAATGGTAAGTTTAATTCTTATTTATATGGGCTTCCTAAGCTATAAAGGTTACTCTATTTATTTTTCTATGTTTTATAAAGGTTCGATAGCTCGCTCGTTTCAGACAAGTCGGAGTTACACATCACACTATCCAATTTCCGATTGGTACTTTTGAACTTGTGAAAATATGTAAATATGGCATGTATAGGCTAGTTTAAATGGTGTTAGTAAGTCGGAGTTAAGCCATGTGATTTGGCTTATTTTGATATCAACTGTAGTTGTGTATAAGTGTTCAATTATGGTATGTTTTGACAAAGAATAGATGGAATGAAAATGTGCAAATGATGCCTTGATATGCATTTGGTATATGAATGGATTATGCATGATGTTGATTAGGTAATTTGGTATGTAAATGTTATATTTGATATGGCAAATAATGTGCATTGAAATGGTTATTATGATTGCCAATTAAGTTATGAAATGTGGTCATTTATGCTTGTGAATACTTGTTTGTATAGGGTGGCAAATATGGCTTTGCAAATAGCCTATTTTTGTCCATACGGGCAGGGACACGGGCATGTGTCTCAGCCGTGTGTGACACACAGTTATGTTGCACGGTCGTGTGTCCCTTGGTGTTGAAATGATATAGAAGTCAGTATGCTCCACACGGTCTCACACATGGACGTGTGACTGGCCGTGTGGTACAAGTCAGTATACCCTACAGTTTTGGCATGGCCTGATACTCGGGCGTGTATGGCCATTTTGAAGGGCACACGGACGTGTGATTGGCTGTGTGACCCAAGTCAGTATCCTCTCCAGTTTTCACAAGGCCTAGTATAGGGGCATGTCCTCGGCCGTGTGTCACAATTCAATATGTATGCCCTGTTTCCACACGGTCTAAGACACAGGCATGTCTATTAGCCGTGTGAGGCATACGGTCTGCTCACACAGGCGTGTGATACTTGAAATGATGAAATTTTTCTAAGTTTCTAAAATTTTCATATGTTACCGATTTAGTCCTGAATGCATGATTAGAACTTTGTATGCTCGATTTAAGTACATATTGAATATGAATGATATTTATTGAAATGAGATGACATTTGATAAATGAATGTTCTGAATTGAGTTACAAATCCGATAATGCCTCTTAACCTATTTTGACGACGGTTACAGGTTAGGGGTGTTACACATGTATAAGAGTTGTGGTTAATTTGGTCTATAGTTTGGTAATGTATTTAGCCATTTGATTTGGCTTGTAGATAGTGAATGCTTGGTTATGTGTATAGCCATTTAGTTTAGCTTATTTTCACATGCTTGGTGATGTATATTAATATATGTGCAAATGGCCTATGTTATGTGATTGTTAATTTCTAGGTGAATGATTGTTGTGAATTGGTAAGTTGAATACCAACTGGTTGAAATTTGGAGATATGGCATGCTTGTGGTTTTAGGTAAATTAATGCATAATTGAAAGTGACCATTTAGGTGATTTGTGAATGTGAATTTGGTATATTTTGAATTAGGAAAACATGATGTTATGAACATTATAGTTATTGGTATGGTATTAGCATGAATTAGGCTTGGTTAAGATTGGTTTGAATGCCTATTTATGCCATGTTATACGCCATTTGGTTTGTGTAGGTGATTGCACTTTTGGGTGAGAAAGATGTCTTGGTAAATAGCTTATTTTGTCCACACAGGCAGAGACACGGCCGTGTGTCTCAACCATGTGTGACACACGGTTAGGTGATATGACCGTGTGTCCCTTGGTGTTTAATTAGAAACCAAGTCAGTATGCTCCACACGGTCCAACACACGGGCGTGTGAGTTGGATGTGTGGCATAAGTCAGTATAGCCTATAGTTTTGGCATGTCATAGCACACGGCTTGGTACACGGGCGTGTGAGGCCATTTCGAAGGGTACACAGTCTAGTTATACGGGCGTGTGGTTGGCCTTGTGACCCAAGTTAGGGAGTTACACCGGGTCAGACACAGGCTGGAACACGACCATGTGATCCCATTTCAAATGTCCACACGGCCTGTAACACTAGCGTGTCTTTGGTCGTATGATACACACGGTCGAGCTGCATGGGCGTGTGTCCCCTGTATTTTGAAAAATTTTCTATGTTTTCCAAAAATTTCCTGAGTTATTGGTTTAGTCTCGAACCACTTCTAATGCATGATTTGGGCCTCATAGGCTCGTATTAGTTTCTGTATGATTAAATGTGAATGACTTTTATTTGGAAATGAAAAATGTATGTGAAATGTATGATTGTTTAAGTGATAAGTTCGGTAATACTCCGTAACCCTATTCTTGAAGATATGTTTCGTTGTTGTGTTTTAGAGTTTGAAGGTAACTAGGAAATGTATTTACCATTGGTTTAATTTGCGTATAACAACATTTTTCAATCAAGAATAAAGATGGCACTGTATGAAGCTTTATATGATCGTAAATGCCGAACTCCTTCTACTGGACTGAGCTTAGTAAGAAAAAGATTCATGGGGTTGATTTGGTTAGAGAAACCGAAGATAAAGTGAAAGTAATTCACAATAGTTTGAAAGTAGCTTTAGATCGATAGAAATCGTATACATATTTGAAACATAAAGACATTGAATTTCAAACTGACAATAGAGTATTTCTGAAAGTATCTCCTTGGAAGAAGATTCTTCATTTTGGTCGCAAAGGAAAATTGAGTCCACAATTTATCGAGCCATATGAAATTATCGAGAGAATAGGGCTAGTGGCATATCAACTAGGTTTACCATCAGAGTTAGAAAAGATTCACAATGTATTTCATGTGTCGACGTTACGCCTATATAGATCAGATCCGTCACGCATAATTTCTTCGATAGAGATTAAAATTCAGCCTGATTGACATATAGGGAAGAACCAATCAGAATTCTGGCCCGAGAGATCAACGAAATTATCAAAAATGCCTCTAAGGGCAGAAATGACTAAAATACCCCTATGTGTGGAATGTAAGATTTATGGATGTTACATGTATACCTGTTGCATTCATATGATATTCTGTTTAGGTTGCATATAGGTTGGGAATTATGGAATGAAGGAAGTATATGAGGATCGCATGGTTGTTTGATGACCGTGGATCCACCGATGGCTATTAAGCCCAATATTCGATTAGCAGCTTGCTGCAATGAAGGTAGTACCGCAATCGGGCTACCATTGGAGTGTATCGGATGGGTGGGTCGATATTTATATCCCCACATGGTGTGTATCAAGGGATGGAGATGGTGTGCAGCGGTTGGATGGATGAGATCCGTGCATATTTGGTTGCTTTACATTTGTTCTAAAATTGAATTGAGCTCAGGCCCAAAAAGACTTGCTATTGTGTGCTTTTCTATTTGCCTAGGGTTGTACACACTGAGTTTTCGAAAACTCACCCCCTCTTTTATTTTTCTCAGGTGATCCTCAATAGGTGGTTCGACAGTTGAGGGACTTTGAGGTGGCCAGCTAGTAAGACGACTTGGACTTCTTTTCTTAAGCCTATAATTTCTAGTATTTAAAGTTATTTCAGTCCAGAATGTAATAAGGCCTTTCCCTAGGTTATTATTCAAATTAGGATTATATTTATTATTATGCTTTATATTTGCTAGAAGTTGAACATGGTTTTCTTAAAACCATAACTATTTTTAAATACTACGTTTCCGCAACTCAATTTTTAAATGACAAGTTTTCATAGATCATCTGCTTTAAATAAAGCTTCCGCAACTAAAAAGAGATTTCACAAAGTAATTATTATCATACAAGAAAGAATAGTTTTTCTTTAAAGTGCACCTCGCTTTGAAAGCAACAAATACAAGCTGGGATTTTACTCAAGGTTTTTATTTCAAAGAAAGGTTTTCAATGAAAATAAGGTTTTCGATAAAACACTTCAATGTGACACGCTGGATCTGGCCATAATGTCTGGGCTGGGTTTGGGGTGTTACATTTAGTGGTATCAGAGCCAGGTTGCAAAACTCAGGTTGTGAAGTGGGCCTTATTATTGGGTTTATTATTTTTTCTAAAAAAAAATTGGATCACAATGTTTTGGAAAAAGCTCTTGCTGTGCGGCTCATTGAGTCTCCGACGTCGAACCAAGTAAGTTCTTTTATTATTAACCTTGTTTAATTTGATATACTGTAGATAGTTAGTGGGCTACTTTAGATGATTATACTAAGGCTTTTAGTTGGAGTGAAACTGAAGCCCGTAGGACTTTGAAACTGTAGAGGATTTACGAAAACAACTCTTTTTTAATACTTTCATAAAACATCGGCTTAATTATTGAAACTAATTAAAACTTCATAAAATTTCTAATCTAGATAATAAGTGAATCAACGATGACTGCTAGAAGAGGTGCAAGAGGCCGTGGCCGAGGTGCGGAGGTGTTAGGGCTGAATCGTCGGCATCGGGACATATGCCCAATGTTGGAGTAGAAGAGGCTTCGGCCTCACCTGTGGCTAAGACTGGATCGTATGATCGAGCCATTGGGGATGATACATTGTCCCAGGAAATGCTAAGGATTTTGGAAAGGGTCGCAGGGCCCAATAATGGCACGGGAAATCGAGGGTCAATTCTGGAGCAACTTCGATCAAATGGGGCAAAGATCTTTGAGGGCGTGGTTGGTGTGGCTCCTAACGTGGCTGAAAATTGGTTGGAGGTCACTGAAAGGATAATGGAGAACTTGGACTGTTCACCTGAACAAAAGTTGAAAGGGGCAGTGTCACTGCTTAGGGAAGAAGCTTACCAGTGATGGCTGACAGTGAAAGAGGGCACCCAACCTGAAGAGGTCACTTGGGAGTTTTTCAAAACTGCATTTCAAGGGAAGTATGTGGGTGCGAGTTATGTGGATGCTAAAAGGAAGGAGTTCCTGAACTTGGCCAGGGAAACAAGAGTATGAGGTGGAATTTCTACGCCTTAGTAGGTATGCAAGAGTTATGGTGGCAATGGACTATGAGTGTTGTGTTAGGTTTGAGAATGGTCTTAGGGATAGCCTCAGAGTATTGATAGCTCTAGAAAGGGAGCGAGTTTTGGTAAAGAAAAAAAGATAGCAGAGGAGGTAAAGCAAGCTGAGCGCCTGAATCGGGAAAAAGAAAAGGGTAAGAATAAAAGGGAGGCTGAGACTTCTAGTGTTGGACAGAGGCCTAGGGCTAGGGCCAGAGTTAATGGGCCAGTTAGAGCAGGGCCCCCTACTATTAATCCAGGGGTGCCACCTAGTGCTGATTGTGGGAAAGGTCATGTAGACGAGTGTTGGAAGTGGACGGGAGCTTGTCTAGCTTGTGGATCTATAGAGCATAGGATCAAGAGTTGCCTTTGAAGGCCAGGTTAGGTGCCAGTCGTGGGCCGAGGTGGTGTTCAGCCACCAAGGGGTGGTCAGTTGTCGCCAAGGGGCCGTGGGTAGGCCAGGGACAGTAACGGCAATGGATGTGGACGTCGAGTACCAACCGGAGATACAGGCCATGGTGAGGCGAGGTAGCCAGCTTTAGTTTATGCTGCTCGTCCCTGAGAAGATGGGAATGCCCTAGATGTGATAACGGGTATGTTCTTTATACATGAGTTACCTTACACTGCATTGATTGATATTAGATTGACGCATTCATATGTTGCATGCAATATGACTGAACCTTTGGGTGATATGTTTGAAATTACTGCGAATGAGATTATTGTGATAAGTCCGTTAGGCCAGTCAGTGGGAGTGAATAAGTTGTTTAGGGAGGTACCCTTAGTAGTCCATGGGGTTACCTTTTTAGCGGATTTGATGGAATTTTCGTTTAGCGAGTTTGATTTGATCTTGGGTATGGATTGGCTAGTGAAACACCGAGCAACCTTGGATTGTGCTGTAAAGCGAATGGTGTTAAGAACGGCAGAGGATAAGGAGGTGGTGATGATTGGTGAACGCTGGAATTATTTGTCGAATGTGATTTCGACATTAAGGGTTGAGAAGTTGGTGCGAAAGGGATGTGAAACCCATTTGGCTTATATTAGTGATACTGAAGCTAAGAGCCCTACTGTTAAGGAGTTGAGAACAGTTAGGGAATTTCCTGATGTTTTTCCCAAGGAGCTGCCAGGGTTGCCGCCTAACAGAGAAGTAGAATTTGGAATCTAGTTGTTACCTGGTACGGCTCCGGTGTCCATCACCCCTTATCGGATGGCACCGAGGGAATTGGTAGAACTTAAGGCACAGATTCACGAATTGTTGGATCGAGGTTTCGTCCGACCAAGTGTGTCTTCGTGGAAAGCACCAATGTTATTCGTAAAGAAAAAAGATGAGACGTTGCGGATGTGCATCGGCTATCGCCAGTTGAACAAGTTAACTATTAAAAACAAGTACCCTCTGCCAAGAATCGATGATCTTTTTTATCAGTTTAGGGGAGCTTCCGTTTTCTCGAAGATTGATCTGCATTCGGGGTATCACCAATTGAGGGTTAAAGAGGCGGATGTTTGTAAGACAGCTTTCGAAACTCGTTATGGACACTATGAGTTCTTGGTGATGCCATTCGGGCTGACGAACGCACCTGCCGCTTTCATGGATCTCATGAATCGGGTCTTCCAATCCTACCTGGATCAGTTCGTGGTGGTTTTATAGATGCCATCTTAGTGTACTCAAGAAATGAGGATGAGCATGATGCACACTTAAGGATTGTGTTACAGATTTTAAGGGAGAAGCAGTTGTATGCCAAATTCAGTAAGTGCGAATTTTGGCTAAGGGAGGTTACTTTTCTAGGACATGTGCTGTCAGCTGAGGGGATTAAGGTGGATCTTCGAAAAATTGAAACAGTGTTAGACTAGAAAACACCTAAGTTAGTGTCAGAATCTGAAGTTTTTTGGGCTTGGCAGGGTACTATAGGCGGTTTGTGGAGGGCTTTTCATTAATTGATGCACCTTTAACTAAGTTGTTGAGGAAAGGGGTACCGTTTGATTGGACAGAAAAGCAACAAGAGAGTTTTGGAAAGCTTAAGAAGGTTTTAACTGAGGCCCCTGTGTTGATTCAGCCAGAGCCTGGGAAGGAGTTTACGGTTTATAGTGACGCGTCACATGTGGGCTTGGACTGTGTATTGATGTAGGAAGGAAAGGTGGTTGCGTATGCGTTACATCAACTTAAGACTCACGAGGTGAATTACCCAACCCATGACTTGGAACTAGCTATGGTGGTTTTTGCACTTAAAATATAGAGGCATTCTTTATACAGAGAGAAGTGCATAATTTATTTGGACCATAAGAGTTTGAAGTACCTCCTTACCCAAAAGGAGCTAAACCTTAGGTAGCGTAGGTGGGTGGAATTATTAAAGGATTATGATTGTACGATTGAATACCACCCTGGCAAAGCAAATGTGGTGGCCGACACATTGAGTCGTAGGGTTAAGTCAGACTTGAGGGCTATGCTCGCCTGTTTAAGCTTGTTGGATGATGGTAGCTTGTTAACTGAGCTTCAAGTAAAGCTGGTGTGGGTCGAGGAGATAAAGAGTAAGCCGTTAATGGATGAGACTTTGGTTGCTTGTTTTAGACAAGTAGAAAATGGGGAGACGTCAGACTTTGGGATAAATAGTGAAGGAATGTTGTGTTTTCATGGGAGAATGTGTATACCGAAAACGAGGATCTGAGGCAGTCTATTCTGTGAGAAGCACATAGCAGTCTCTATGCTATGCATCCTGGCGGAAACAAGATGTATCAGAATTTGCATGAGCCTTATTGGTGGCCTGGACTTAAGCGCAAGGTTATGCAGTTCGTAAGTAAATGCTTGGTTTGTCAAAATGTGAACGCGAAACATCAGTTGCCTTTAGGATTGCTTCAGCCAGTAATGATTTTAATTTGGAAGTGGGAAAGGATTACTATGGACTTTGTTAATGGGCTACCCTTGACGCCTACTAAGAAAGACTCGATATGGGTTATAGTGGATCGGTTAACCAAGTTTGCCCATTTTGTACCGGTCCGAACCGATTACTCGTTACAAAAGCTGGCTAGGTTGTATGTGGCGGAGATTGTAAGATTTCATGGAGTGCCAGTTTCCATAATATATGATAGGGACCCATGTTTCACTTTGCAATTTTAGAAGAAGCTGCACGAGGTGTTGGGTACTAGGTTGAACTTCAGTAAGGCATTCCACCTTCAAACTAATGTACAGTCAGAAAAGGTGATCCAATTTTTGGAAGATATGTTGAGGGGATGTGTAATTGAGTTCCGAGGTAGCTGGGAAGACTATTTGCCTTTAGACGAATTTGCGTACAATAATAGTTATCAAGCAAGTATTGGGATGGCTCTGTATGAAGCATTATATGGGCGAAGGTGTCGAACTCCAACATGTTGGATGGAATTAGGCAAATGAAAAGTTTTGGGCCCTAGGTTAGTAGCAGATATTGAGGGTAAGATAAAATTGATTCGGGATTGGTTGAAGGAGGCCTCGGATAGGCAGAATTCGTATGCTGACCTTAAGCATCGAGAGATAGAGTACGCAGTGGGGGACTTAGTTTTTCTTAAGGTCTCTCCGTGGAAGAAGGTATTAAGGTTTAGACAGAAGGGGAAGCTAAGCCCAAGGTTCATTGGGCCATATCGGGTTGTAAGGCAGATTGGGCCAGTCGCTTATCAGCTGGAATTACCTTCTGAACTAAGCCAAATCCACGATGTGTTTCATGTTTCCATGCTAAGATGGTATCGCTCAGATCCTTCACGTGTCGTATCAGTTGAGGAGATCGAGGTTAGGCCAGACCTAACTTTTGCGGAAGAGCCTATACAAATAATTGGTCGTGATGTTAAGGTACTGAGAAGGAAGTCTATCCCATTAGTCAAAGTACTTTGGCGTAATCACAAGGCTGAGGAGGCTACTTGGGAACCTGAGGAAGCGATGCGACGTCAATATCCTCAACTGTTTGGATCAAGTAAAATTTCGAGGATGAAATTTCTTTTAGGGGGTAGAGTTGTAACGCCCCAAAAATTCTAAACTTTTTTTTCGTTTTTGATAAAAGGTGTGTTTAATATTCCTAGTCAAGTGTTATTTATGTGATAATAGGCCTTGGTTAAGTAATGAGTTCAAACTTTGGGGTGAAGGAATTTATAGTTTAATAATTAAAAGAACCTTGATGGCAAGTTGTTTGAGTTTTTAAATAAATGAAGGAGGAATTGGACACAAGGAGCCCTATGTTGGAGTGGAAAGTAGCGTCACATGTGAGGCTTAGAGGTGGCGTCACATGCATGGCAAGGAGGTTTGGGGTTCAAATCCTTCCTTGCTCAAAAGAAGGATTTGTTTTTACTCAATAAATGGCCAGTAGTGGCGTTGGATGTGAACTCTGAAGGGAGTGATCAGAAGAGAAATTTAAGGAAGAGATTAAGGAGTTATCAAGGAGAAAAGTTAGGAGATGAGGGGTTTAGAGAAGTGGAGCCGAATTGGGAATTTGGAGATAGGTAAATTCGACTATAGTATATATAGGTGCCGATTTTGGGAATTCAAGGCTAATGCTGAATTCTTCCTTTCTTTTTACCGAAAACACTTTTCTCTTCAAATATCTAAAAGCCAAAATCCTTTATTCTTTCTCTTTTAGTTTGTGCCTAGTTCTTCCCTTCCTTTCTTATCAAACTATTTTCTTTCTCGCTCTTAGTTACTTTCTCTAAAGCCGAATATCTTTTGGCCAAAAACCTGTTGTGCCGCCACTTTTTCTTCAACGTTGGCTGATCGATTCTTGTTTAAGTGCTTTACTTTATTTTATTTGGTCTTCCTAGTACCGATTTCTTCACTCCTTCACTCTTTCTAAATTGGTTTTGGTAGGGGATTAGTATCGAATCTCGGATTTCAGATCTCTGCCGAATTGCTCCTTAGGTTTTTTGGGGTTTGGGGTAAGTATTTCTCTTTTATTGATTAAGGTTGGACGAATGATCATGGATGATTTAAGAGTGACTTAAGATGATTGTGAGTCATTTGTTGTTTAGTTCTTAATGATTAAGATTGATGCAGATTTAAGAAATACTCATGATTAGTGATCAAGGAAGGGCTATTAAAGCTTGTCGTTCAAGGTAAGGCAAATAAGAGATTTTTGGTTTTTGGTGATCGTATTTGGTAAGTCTGTGATTAATCGTTTAGTGACATCATTTTTAGGTTCGTGGCTGAGGAGATCACGGCACGTTTTAGTACCAGGTGTGTACATACACTACACACACATAGTAGACCGGCAAATCTCGAAATGCTGAAAAGCCGAAATGCCAAATAGCCAGAAGTTTGGCTACAATAGTCTTGCGAGTACGCGAACACTCGTAAGTGGGGAAATCGATAGGTTATCAGAGGCCCCATGAGTGATTCCATGGACTTGGGCTGTGTATTGGCCAATCGGGCCAGAATGGGCTAAATGGGCCCTATGGGCTATAGGGTCCATAATAGGCAAAATTGGCAAATTGATACTATGTGATGAAAAATCATATGATTGTATGACTATAAATGTGATTGGGCCTGACGGGCCATATGAAAGTGATTGGGCCTGATGGGCCATATGAAAGTGATTGGGCCTGATGGGCCATATGAATGAGATTGGGCCTAAAGGGGCCAAATGAATAAGTATGGATCTGTTAGTATTTAGTAAGGGGTTGTGGACCCAGTTTTTTTTGGTAACTACTCAATCAGGCATAAAACTTAAATAATTAATTAATTGCGACCGTGGACGAGTCATAAGGTTAATGTGTGGCAATGGGTATATACATGTCTAGGATTGGATCTAGGGAGAGCTTGGTACTTAAGCGATCTTAATGACTCACCTCCTCTTCTCTGGGATCCTACCTGGCGCATAGTATCTATTCACTTTAGCCAACGACGACTTGTTAACCGGCCAAGGTAAGTAATAAACCCATAATGAAGAGAAATTATTGAAAATGCCCCTAAGAGCGAAAATGACTAAAATAACCCTATGTGTGGAATGTAAGATTTATGGATGTTACATGTATACCTGATGCATTCATATGATATTCTATTTAGGTTGCATATGGGTTGGGAATTATGGAATAGAGGAAGTATATGAGGATCGCATGGTTGCTTGATGACCGTGGATCCACCAATGGCTATTAAGCCCAATATTCGATTAGCAGCTTGCTGCAATGAAGTTAGTATTGAAATTGGGCTACCATTGGAGTGTATCGGATGGGTGGGTCCATATTTATATCCCCACATAATGTGTATCGGGGGATGGAAATGGTGTGTAGCGGTTGGATGGGTGGGATCTGTGCATATTTGGTTGCTTTCTATTTGTTTTGAAATTGAATTGGGCTCAGGCCCAAAAACACTTGCTATTGCGTGTTTTTCTATTTGCCGAGGGTTGTACACACTGAGTTTTCAAAAACTCACCCCCTCTTTTATTTTTCTCAAGTGATCTCAGTAGGTGGTTCGACGGTTGGAGGGACTCCGAGGTGGCCAGCTAGCAAGACGACTTGGACTTCTTTTCTTAAGCCTATAATTTCTAGTATTTAAAGTTATTTCAGTCTGGAATGTAGTAAGGCCTTTCCTCTGGTTATTATTCAAATTAGGATTATATTTATTATTATGCTTTATATTTGCTAGAAGTAGAACATGGTTTTCTTAAAACCATAACTATTTTTAAATACTACGTTTCCGCAACTCAATTTTTAAATGACAAGTTTTCATAGATCATCTGTTTTAAATAAAGCTTTCGCAACTGAGAAGAGATTTCACAAAGTAATTATTATCATACAAGAAGGAATAGTTTTCTTTAAAATACACTTCGCTTTGACAGCAACAAATACAAGCTGGGATTTTACTCAAGGTTTTTATTTCAAAGAAGGGTTTTCAATGAAAACAAGGTTTTCGATAAAATAATTCAATGTGACATGCTAGATCTGGCCATAACGTCCGGGCCGAGTTTGGGGAGTTACATTTTCGGGGACAAAAATTCTTAAGGGGGGAGAGTCATAACAGCCCGTTTTTAGTCAAGTCGAAATAGTGGTTTTGGGACCACAAATTCGAGGTTGAAATATTTATTTTATTATTATTTTGAGGTCTACATCATGATAGTATAATTGTGTGAAAATTTGTTAAGAAATTTTATCGTTTGAATGCTTAATTTGATAAAAAGGACTAAATCACGTAAAGTGTAAAACTTGAGTTCTATTAGCTAAAGGTGTCTATTAGCTATAGAAATTTAAAGTGGAGGTCCTTATGTGGTAAACAAACCATTGTTATCATAGGTGGACATTTATGGACATAAAATGGATGTTTTAAATGATTTTATAACAAGGCTAATTAGGCAATTTAATAAAATAAACATAATAAAATTTTGTAAAAGATGTTGTCATCTTCCTAAATGGTTTTCATCCACCGAAAATTGAAGCTAAAACCTTCCATGGGAGCTTGTTAATTCGGCTAAGCTAAATTTGGTGCATGGTAAGTATTTTTCAATCCGTTTTTAATGATTTCTACGTTTTTGGAGTCGTTGTAACTTAATCTAGCTACCCTAGGGTTAATTTGCAAGGTTTTACCATTGATGAATATGTGTGCATTTTGATGTTTGATGATAGAAAATAAATGATTTTTGTTAGATAAACAACATTTGTTAAATGATTTTTGATAAAATTATCAATTAGGGATTAAATTGAGAAATGTGATAAATTTTGTGATAAATGTGTGAAATAATGAAAAATATGGGCTTCTATGATAATAAGGGAAACTCGGCTAGCATGGGTATAAGTTGAATTTCATGGATTTGTATTTTTATGAGCTAGGGACTAAATTGTAAAAAAGTTAAAATATTAGGGGCAAAAGTGTAAAGTTGCCATAATTTAAAATTTGGATTAAATTGAATAGATTGATAATTAAATAAGTTAAATTTGATTATATATAGATCAAGAAAAGCAAAGTTCGAATCTAGATCGGGGGAAAAATAAAGTATTGGACTAGTCGATCGTCTTCCAACGTTTTTGTGGTCGAGGTAAGTTCGTATGTTAATAAGCATTAACTTAATTGTGTTTTAAATGCTTTATTATTAAATTAATCGTGAATACAACCTGAAAAAAATGTTCGATGAAGATTTGGCAATTTGAAATCCCGGTTAGACCTTAGAAATAGATTAGGATACGGATGGCATGTCATTAGGGGTTATGAGTTTTGGGTGCTGGTCTGTATGTTCTACCAGTGGCTGAGTTATCTGGCATGTGTTGCGGATCCTTGTCAGCTTGTGTGAGTAGACCCGTTGATAGCTCGAGAGTGAGCATTATATGAGATATGAGATTGAGATAGCTTCGGCTATGTATTGGCACTTAGGGTCTGAGATTCCCGAGTATCCGACATTATTCCAATGGTTCAACGGGTATATCGTTGAATTGGAAGAGTATGAAATTGATACGAGTTAGTACAGGTGTGTACGTGAACTATATAATCTTTGAATCGATAAAATATATGGAATTCATGTCTAACCTTTGGATTGAACATGTGTTAAGTTTTGGATTTAAATTGAATTGCATTATGTGACGTTAAGTATTTGAATTGTAAGTTTTAGTTATTTAGCATACGAGCTTACTAGGCTTTATAGCTTACTCTGTTTATTTTTCTGTATTTTATAGTTTTTTTCGAAACTTGCTCGGATTGGGAGTTGTCAGAGATTTCATCACACTATCAAGCTATCATTTTGGTGCTTTTGAACTTATGTATTTTGTTATATGGCATGTATAGAAGTTGTGGTTAATTTCATCTATAGTTTGGTAATGGATTTAGCCATTTGATTTGGCTTGTAAATGGTGAATGCTTGGTTATGTGTATAACCATGTAATTTGGCTTATTTTGGCATGCTTGGTGATGTATATTTATATATGTGCAAATGGCCTATGTTATGTGATTGTTAATTTCTAGATGAATGATTGTTGTGAATTGGTATGTTGAATACCAAATAGTTGTAATTTGGAGATAAGGCATGCTTGTGGTTTTAGGTAAAATAATGCATAATTGAAAGTGACCATTTAGGTGCTTTGTGAATGTGAAATTGATATGTTTTTAATTGGCAAAACATGATGTTATGAACAATATAGTTCTTGGTATGGAATTAGCATGAATTAGGCTTGGTTGAGATTGGTTTAAATGCCTATTTATGCCTTGTTATACGCCATTTGGTTTCTGTAGGTGAATGCACTTTTGGGTGAGAAAGATGACTTGGTAAATAGCCTATTTTTGTCCATACGGGCAGAGACACAGGTGTGTGCCTCAGCCGTGTGTGACACACAGTTACGTGACACAGTCATGTGTCCCTTGGTGTTTAATTAGAAACCAAGTCAGTATGCTCTACACGGTCAAGCACACGGGCGTGTGAGTTGGCCGTGTGGCATAAGTCAGTGTACCCTATAGTTTTGGCACGGTCTATCACTCGGGCATGTGAGGCCATTTTGAAGGGTACACGGTTTAGTCACACGGGCGTTTGGTTGGTCGTGTGACCCAAGTCAGGGAGTTACACAGGGTCAGACATAGGCTGGGACATGGCCATGGGATCCCATTTCGAGTGTCCACATGGCCTGTGACACGGGCATTTCTTAGGTCGTGTGAGACACACGGTCGAGCCACACGGGCGTGTGTCCCCTGTATTTTGAAAAATTTTCTATGTTTTCTAAAAATTTCTTGAGTTTTCGGTTTAGTCTCGAACCACTTCTAATGCATGATTTGGGCCTCGTAAGCTCATATTAGGGACTGTATGATTGAATGTGAATGAATTTTATTTGGAAATAAAAAATGTATGTGAAATGTATGATTGTTTAAGTGATAAGTTTGGTAATGCTCTCTAACCCTATTTCGGCAACGAATACGGGTTAAGGATGTTACAGGTTCCCTACATGTCCCAGGACGATGATGGACAAACCTCATGTAACGTGAGTTTAGGAAAATCCATATCATAAACACGCCATGAAAGAAAAGACATTGTGGTGAATCAAGAAAATAAAGAACTTGTGGCGAGTCATGAAAGAAAAACCTTTGTGGCGAAATCATGAAAAGAAAAGCCTTTGTGGCGAAATCATGAAAGAAAAGCCTTTGTGACGAATCATGAAAGAAAATCTTTTGTGGTGAATCATGAAAGAAAAGCCTTTGTGGAAAAATCATGAATGAAAAACCTTTGTGGAAAATTATGAAAGGATTGCCTTAGTGGCATTGTAACTGCCCGTTTTCGATAAAATCGAAACAGTGATTTCGGGACCACAGATCCAAGTTCGAAAAGAAAATTTATTTTAATATTATTTTATGACCTACAGTACAATAATAATGTCGTGTAAAAATTTCATAAAGAAATTTTACCGGTTACATGTCTAATTTGATAAAGGACAAAATTGCACAAAGTGAAAAAGTTGAGTTCTAATACCTAAAAGGATTAAATAGCTATGGAATTCAAAATTTGAGGTCCTTATATGGTAATTAGGCCATTAAAAAAATGCTTAGTTGTTAAGGATGATGATTCATCCATGGAAAATTAATTAAAGCAAAGGACAAAATTGGAAAGATGAAAAATAAAGATGATAAATAATAAAATAAAGAAATATCATCATTTTACCATCATCTTTTCCAAATAAAATATGGAAACCCTCGCTATGGAGAATGGAAGAAAGTGAAAACTTATTTGGTCAAAATAGGTAAGTATTCAAGTTCCGTTTTTAGTAATTTTTATATTTTTAAGAATGGGATAGCTTAATCTATTTATTTTGGGGATTAATTTGTAAATATATCAAAGTATAGAAAATTTTCCATGGCTGTAAATGCTAAAATTTTGGAATTTATGGTAGAAAATGAAAGTTTGTTGATAGATAAACAACTTTTGTAAAGTGAATTTTGATGAAATTATGATTTTAGGACTAAATTGTAAAGTTGTAAAATTCATGGAAAATTCTAAATTTTTATGAAATACATGGGCTGTAAATGTTACATGTAAAATTCGGCTAGGCTTGTAATAAGGATGAAATTGCATGAATTTCATTTTTCGAGCCTAGGGACAAAATCATCATTAACTAAAAGTTTAGGGGCAAAACGATAGTTTTGCCAAAGATGTGAGTTGAATTGAAATGAACATGAATTGATGATTAATTCATTCATATAGATCCGGATAGACCAAGTTTGGAGTTAGAATGAGGAAAAGAGAAAATGTCAGATTTATCTATTTTACGTACACGAACATTTGTCGAGGTAAGTTCGTGTAACTAAATTGTGTATATTTATATGTTTAAACTAAATGTTGTATATGTGAATTGTATAATTGTCATGTATGTGAAATTGATTGAATATCTGATAATACCAAATAAATTTCAAATCTCATTTGAATAAATGAAAGGCGATGGATATAGGATTTCCCGTATAGGTTGTAGTCCAACATATGTTGCGGACACACCACAACTCTTATGAGTGTCCCGTTATAATCCCTATTGAGCTTCCCGTATAAGGTTCTTGCGAGCTTCTCGACTTTTCGGAGTGTCCTGATAGGTTGTGATCCTACATTTTTTGTGGACACACGTTAGCTCTTATGAGCATCCCGATTAAAAGTTATTTATGAACTTCCTGTTAAATTGGCTCTTTGTGAGCTTCCCGATAGTGCTCATTTAAACTTCTCGATATTGGCTATCTGGAGCTTCTCGATATGGTTCTTTGTGAACTTCCCGTTATATGGCCTGGATAAGCTGTCCAATAGGCTCTTTATGAGCTTCCTGAAATGGCTCTATGTGAGCTTCCCGTTACAAGGCTCGAGAGTGTGTTTCCCAATTAAGTGCCCTAATTGGGTACCGCTGAATATGAATTGACGGTTTCTAATTTGTACACTTCAGTGTACTACCTATGTGTCCATAGATGTTTTCAATAATTCAACAGGCAAAATCCTGACATGAGAAAATATGAACACGAAATGAATTATTACATGTATCTGCCTGAAATACATGAAAATGATGATACATGATATATGAAAGTATGAGATGGTGATATATGAACATGGAACTTGTTTGATGAATATGTTCATCTAAGATTATAGATTTGTAACTTCGAGTGTGTTTTTCAAGGTTTCCATTTGATAGTTTAATTGATTTAATAGGCAAAATCCTGACATGAAATAATCTGAATTTGAGACAAAATATTATGAAAATTTACTTGAAATACATGGGTATGAATTATATATATTATTTGAATTCATTATGTGGAAAGTATATGTATATGGATATTTGGCTGTTATTGAGCCCATACATGTTTCTTGATGTTTATATGAGATAGTATGACTTAGAAATGAACTATTACCCGTATGTATATGACGTACATGGAAATGACATTACCTGATATAATGATGCATGAATTGGTTGTTACATGAATGTAGATCATGCTTGATAACTTTGTTCATCCATGGTTAAGGACTATTATATGTGATTATTTGGCTAACATGATGAGGATATGTGTTTAAGGCTTGTGACCAAATTTGTTGATAGTGCCTTGCATGTTTATTTTAAACATAAATATATGGTAAGTTATTTACCATGTAACACCTCTAACCCGTATTCCTAGCCGGAATAGGGTTACAAGGCATTACCGACTAATCACAACATAATTCATACATATACACATTCATAATCAAAATACATTCAAATCATTCACATCGTCCCTTATAAGGCTATACGAGACCTTAAAACATGCTTAGAAGTGGTTCAGGACTAAACCGATAACATTCACAAACTTTGAAAAACTTAAAAAAATTTCAAACTTTTCAGGGTCATAGCCCTGTGAACAAGCTGTGTGCCTCACACGGTTGCCAGACATGCTCGTGTCACAAGCCGTGTGAAAATAGAGCATACATATTGACTTGCACCACACGGTCGAGGACACGCCTGTGTGTCAGGCCATGTGAAATCTAAAGGGGTTACTGACTTGGGTCACACGGCCGACCACACGCCCATGAGCCTGCTCGTGTGCCACACACCCATGTGCCTGCTCGTGTGCCACACACGACTAGTAGACACACCCATGTGTCTAGGCCATGTCAAAACTGTAGGGTATACTGACTTTAAATCGAAGGGTACCCCAGGGGACGCACGGCTGTGTAACATTACCGTGTGTCACACACGGCTGAGACACATCCCCGTGTCTCTGCCCATGTGGACAAGAATAGGCCATTTGCCACCTTTTTCTCATGCTCACCTAGCCATCAAAAAGGTATCATGTCAACACAGAAATAAGCAACCAAAACCTGCCAATTCATACACATTTAATGCCATCTATTCACAACCATTTCAATTACAAAATTCCACAACCAATATATACCATTTCACTATGCCAAAATCATCAAATTTACATAACTTTTCAATGCATTTATTCTTCAACTTATCACCTATTTCATACCATAAAACTTACTATTTCAACATCACATAATCAAGCCACAACATATCATCATTCCAACCTTACTACTTCAATTTCAACTAACCATAATAGCAACCACATACCAAGCCAAAAACAAGCCAACACATAAGACATTATATACATCTCATGTATCACATAGTAAACCTAAAATTCAAGCCAACTTAAATGGATTTATTTATCAACATTTACAAGCCAAATCTCATGGCTAATATTATAACTCAAAACATACTGACACTGGCCTTTACATGTCATATACCATATATATACAAAGCTCTAAAAGCACCAACGAGATAATCGATAGTGCGGTGATGTATTCTCGACAATCCCCGAGTTCGAGTTAGCTTCGATAATCTATAAAACATAGAAATAACACACAAAGTAAGCTTTAAAAGCTTAGTAAGCCATATAAAAATAAATCTACCATGTGAATCACAACATTTCCATCAATAGGACAAAAACAAGTAAACATATATATATGCACAAACCTTTCTCAATGAATACATACTCAAATTCACCTATAGTTTCATCAACCATTTCTCCTTCCAAATTCTCATATGAATCTTGTACGTACCTGAGTCATTTAACTCATTAACACATTCTTTCTCAACTTGTCTTTGCCCGTTGAACCATTCGGAATCGTTAAGGATACTCGGAAATCAAATACCTTCGTACAATGCCATATCCCAAATATGGTCTTACATGTTATCACATATCAATGCCACTGTCCCAGAAATGTTCATACATGTAATCACATCTCGATAACCGGTTCATACGAGACTTTCAGATGTCGTAACTTCATCGATTCATGCTTGTACTTGCTTGTTTGACATTCGTAGAAATTTAATGATAATAAACATATATAATTTAATTAAAAAACATTTATTTGTATATGAACTTACCTCGTAGACGGAAGTAACAGACGGGGTCGACTATTCGATAACTTTTGTTTTCCCCCAATCTAAATCCGATTTCTTTTGTTCTTGATCTGTATACATACAAAATTAGCCCTTTTATTCATCAACACATTCAATTTCATCCATAAACACATATTTGAGCATTTTTTCACTTTATCCCCTAAAGTTACAAATTTATTCAACTTAGTCCCTATTTCATAAATACACAAAATTACACAATTTCTTTCTAATGTCATGCTAGCCGAATTTCATATAGCTTCATATCAACCCATATTTTCATTTATTTCACAAATTTAAACACATATTTTACACATTTCACAAATTAGTCCTGCATCACCCCTAACCCATAACCGTCGCCAGAATAGGTTAAAAGGCATTACTGGACTTGTCATTCAGTTCAGAACAATTACAATTGACATACCATATCGTTTCAGTAAATATTGAGTACGTGAAACTATTGACCCTGGATGGAAGCTGGCACCAGGGTTTCTACTACTGGAACGGTGTATTGACACCAATCTCGATGAAGACATCCAATAAAGCATACAATACTTAAACATGTATTCGGGACCAACTCAGTCTAATATAAAAGTTTTGGAAACTTAGAAAATTTTCAACTTTTAAAAGGTCATACGCCCATGTGAACAGGCCGTGTGCCTCACACCACCTTAGACACGCCCATGTGTCTAAGCCGTGGCAAAACGAGGCATACATACTGACTTATCCACACGGCCACAAGACACGCCCGTGTGCCAGCCAATGTGCTACACACGACCACTAGACTCGCCCGTGTGAAAACTGGAAGGTATACTTACTTTAATTCGTAGGGTACCCCAGAGGATACACGGCCATATAACATGATTGTGTGTCGCACACAGCTGAGACACACGTCCGTGTCTCTACCCGTGTGGACAAAAATAGGCCATTTGAATAGCCAAATTTGCCACCCTAAAACACAAACCAATACATTAGAATTTGACCTCATATGAACAACTCAATCTACAGCCAAATGAACCAATTCAATACACAAATAAAGCTATATCGAAACTTACCATTCACATGTTCATACACCTATATAGCATCATATACAATTCATCCATTTAACCTCCTAAATCAAGACTACCCATGCATAATCTCATACATACATTATCATACTAAAAACATACCATGATTAAACACATATATATACAACCAAAACATAGTACCAAATAAGCCAAATCACATGGCTTAACTTATATACAATTCTTACTTAAAACATGGTTCCAAAACATAACTTATACTATCACACTAGCCTATACATGCCATATTTACAAAGGTTCATAAATTCAAAATACCAAACAAAAATTTGGATAGTGTGACGCGAAACTCTGACTTGTCTAGAACGAGGAGCTAACGGACCTCTATAAGACATAGAAACAGAATCAGAGTAAGCTTCTAAGCTTAGTAAGCCTTATAATTCAGAATTAAACTTACCATTTAATGAAATCAAATACAATAATAACAAGCCAACAATTCAATATAAATCCATCACCTAATTACACATAATCATCACATGTTAGTCATTCAATTAATACAAAAACCATATCTTGTTCATATAACATTATTTAGGCTGGTTGAATCTATTAGAACTTCAAAGGATAATCGAGTGAACATTGTCAATAATCCTTCAATTCATCATCATACATGCTCTTTCGAGGCATGGCCAGTAAACTCATCATGAGCTGATAACAGTGAGCTCGATTGAGCTAGAATCGGGAAGCTCTATTGAGCTGAACGGGAAGCTCTTTCGAGTTGAACGAGAAGCTCATACGAGCTATGGTGAGTCCGCAACAAATGCAAGAGCTCAACCATTTCGGTAAGTACAGTAACATGTCACTCATATCCAATGAATTCTTATAGTTCAACTAAAGCTCGATAACACATTCGATAAATTATCAAGTAATTCAATTATAAACATTCAATTCAACCATTGCAAGCGTATTATAGTTCGATTCTAATTATACGAACTTACCTCGAGTTGCTCGAATAACCGTCGACTACTCGTCTACCTTTCATTTTCCCCGATCTAATTCCAGTACTTGCTTATGTTGATCTATATGATATCAAATTAACTCATTCAAACTTTCATTCAATTCAATCCAGCTTAAAACATTCATTTTTGGCCAAATTACAAATTTACCCTAGACTTTTACTACTTTGCAATTTAGTCTTTTATACAGAAAATGGAAAATTTACACAATTAGGCTATAACCCAAGATAGACAAATTTCCTAGATGCTACTAGCAGCCCAAAACTTTCATTATTTCACATTTTACAAATTCACAATTTAGTCCCTATTTTGCATTTTTGTCAAAAATCACTTTAGAAAACTAGTAAAACTATCATCAATCCTCCAAAATCCATCATTTAATAACAAAGAGCTCAGGTATTCAACAATGGAACTTTTAAAAATCTATAACAGTTTCAAAAACGGAGGTACGAGCTAGCTAGATTAAGCTGCAACGAGCTCAAAAATGTAGAAATCATTAAAAATCGAGTCAAAACAGTACCTTTATTGCTCCCTTAAGCTTAGTCGAATGTCAAGCCCTAAAATGGCTGATTTTCTTTCTCAAAATCAATTTGGGAAGATGAATGAATAAATAAATTTTTATTTTTTATTATAATTAACATTATTTGACATTTTACCAAAATAACCTTAATAAACTTTAATAATTTCAAATTTACCAAGCTAACAACTTCCACTAACCCTTAATATGGTCTATTTGATAGGCAAGGACTCACACATTTCAAACTATAGCCATATAACACCTTTACACAATAGTACTCAACTTTTACGCATTACGGAATTTAGTCCTTTTACCGAATTGAGCATTTAAACAATTAAATTTCTTTACTACACTTTTACATAAATAATCTATCATACTTTAAACCTTATTAAAATAATAAAATAAATATTTTTACTTTAGATTTGTGGTCCCAAAACTACTATTTCGATTTGACCTAAAAACGGGCTTTACAATTCTCCCCCTTAGGGATTTTCGTCCCCCAAAAATCTTACCGGTAAAAAGGTTAGGGTACTATTTTCGCATAGCTTCGTCGATTTCCCACGTAGCTTCCTCAATCATGTGTTTATGCCAAAGGAAATTTACAAGTGCTATATGTTTATTTCTCAATTCTTTGATCTCTCTAGCCAAAATACTGATCGGTTCTTCTTTATACGATAAATCAGATTATATCTCAACTTCAACAGGAGAAATCACATGTGACAGATCCGATCTATACCGACATAGTATCGAAACATGAAAAACATTATGTATCTTTTCTAGTTCTAACGGTAAAGCAAGTCAGTAGGCTACAGGTCCTATTCTTTCAATAATCTCATACGGCCCGATAAATCGCGGACTTAATTTTCTTTACGACTGAATTGCAAAACCTTTTTCCATGGTGACACTTTTAGAAACACTTTGTCTCCAACTTGAAATTCAATCTCTCTACGTTTCAAATCCGCATAAGATTTCTATCAATCTGAAGCTACTTTTAAACTATCTCGGATCATTTTCACTTTTTCTTCTTTTTTTTGATTAATTCAACCCCGAGAATCTTTTTCTCACTCAATTCAGTCCAGTGTAACAGTGTTCGACAGTTGCGACCATATAAAGCTTCGTACGTGCCATATTTATACTCGTTTGAAAATTGTTGTTATACGTAAACTCAATCAAAGGCAGATATTTCTCCCAATTACCTTCAAACTCAAGAATGCAACAACGCCACATATCTTCAAGTATCTGTATAACTCTTTCGGACTGACCATTTGTCTGGGGATGAAAAGCTGTGCTGAAATTCAATTTCGTTCCAAGATCTTCTTGAAATTTCTTCCAGAATCTTGATGTAAATCTCAGATCTCTATCGGAGATAATAGACAATGGTACACCATGCAATCGTACGATTTCAGACAAGTACAATTCAGCTAGTCTATCCAAAGAGTAATCTATTCGTACTGGTATAAAATGAATAGATTTTGTTAGTCGATCAACGACAACCCAGATATCATCTATCTTTTTCGGAGTTAGGGGCAGTCCCAAACCGAAATCAATAGTGACTCTATCCTATTTCCATTTAGGAATCAATACAGGCTGCAGTAAACCAGATGATACTTGATGTTCAACTTTCACTTGTTGACAAATCAAACATTTCGATACAAACTTTGAGATATCTCGTTTTATTCCTGACCACCAATACTGCTATTTCAAATAATTATACATATTGGTACTACCCGGATGAACAGAAAAGGGACTACTGTGTGCTTCATGCAAAATTTTCTGAACAAGTTCTGTATTTTTCGGTAGACAAATTCTATTTCAGAACATTAAACAATCATCAGTTCCAATATGAAATTCTGAATTAGAAATAGACTCACATTGAATTCGTTTAGCTTGCAGCCACAGTCATTCTTCTGAGCTTCACAAATTTGTTGTAGAAATATCGGTTTAGCTTTCAATTTAGCTAAAATATATCCATCATCACTTAGCAACAATTGAGTATTCAAGGCTTGTAACGCAAACAATGATTTTTGGCTCAAAGCATCAGCAACCACATTAGCTTTACCCGGGTGATAATCAATCAGAAGGTCATAATCTTTTAAGAACTCAAGCCATATTCGTTCTCGTAAATTCAGATCTTTCTGTGACATCAGATATTTCAAACTCTTATGATCCATAAAAATGTGGCATTTTTCACCATATAAGTAGTGTAGCCAAATCTTTAATGTAAAAATAATTGCAGCTTGTTCTAAATCAAGTGTCGGATAATTCTTTTCATGCGATTTCAATTGTCGAGAAGCATAAGCTATAACTTTTCCTTCTTGCATTAAAACACAACCCAATTCGTTTAGTGATGCATCACCATAAATCACGAATTCCTTACCCAATTTAGGTTGAACCAAAACTAGTGCTTCCGTTAACAGTGCTTTCAACTGTTCGAAACTCTGTTGACATTTTTCTGAGCATTCAAACTTCACATCTTTCTGTAATAATCGAGTCATTTGTGTTGCAATCATTGAGAAACCTTTTACAAATCTTTGATAATAGCCCACTAATTCTAGAAAGCTATGGACTTCAGATACATTTCTCGCAGGTTTCCAGCCAACAATAGCAAAAATTTTGCTTGCATCAACTCTAATACCATTGACTGAAACAATATGTCCCAAAAATCCAACCTCTTTAAGCCAGAACTCACATTTACTGAACTTTGCAAACAATTGCTTATCACGAAGAGTTTGTAACACAATTCTCAAGTGCTCTGCATGCTCAAATTCATCCCGTGAATAGATCAAAATATCGTCAATGAATACCACAACAAATCTGTCTAAATACTACTTCAATATACGATTCATCAAGTCCATAAAAATGGCAGGAGCATTAGTTAACCCAAAAGGCATAACAAGGAATTCATAATGGTCATACCTTGTTCTAAAAGCAGTTTTCGGCACATCAGATTCTTTAACTCACAACTGATAGTAACCTGATCTCAGATCGATTTTTGAAAATACCATAGCCCCTTTCAACTGTTCAAATAAGTCATTAATCCGCGGAATAGGGTATTTGTTCTCTATAGTCACTTTATTCAACTGTCTATAGTCAATACACTTGCACATAGAGCCATCTTTCTTTTTAACAAACAGTACTAGTGCACCCCAAGGAGAATAACTCGATTGTACAAAACCTCTATCTGACCAATTCTTGCAACTGAGCTTTTAACTCTTTTAATTTTGTTGGAGCCATTCTATACAAAGCTATAGATATCAGAGTTGTTCTTGGTATTAACTCAATACCAAATTCATCTTCTCTGATCGGCGGTAATCCCGATAATTCTTCTGGAAATACATCCGAGAATTCACAAACAATAGGTACAAATTCAATATTTGATTCTGACACCTTGGTGTCCAAAATATATGCAAGATATGCATCATAACCCTTTCTCAAGTATTTTTGAGCTAACATAAATGATATTATAGTAGGTAATTCATTCGAATCATTAGAATCAATCTGAAGAATCTCACCATTTTGACATTTCAATTCAATAGTCTTCTGTCTACAATTCACAACTGCATCATGCATAGTTAGCCAGTCCATACCCAGAATCACATCAAACTCATCGAATGGTATAAGCATCAAATCAGCCCGAAAATAGTAATCCCTGATAATCAGAGGACAATTCTTACAAATTTATCAACTAAAACAAACTTGCCTAAGGGGTTTGATACTTTAATAACAAATCCTGTAGGCTCAACATGTAAACTCTTTTTAAATACTAAATTCATACAGATATATGAGTGGGTTGATCCAGGATCTATCAACGCAACTATATCAGTATCAAAAAGAGAAAAAGTACTGGTGATAACGTCTGATGATGATGCTTCCTCTTGAGCACGTATAGCATATGCTCTGGCAGGTGCTTGTGCCTCGGATCTCACAGTTGAATCTCTCATAGCTCCTCGATTGCCACTAGCATTTTCGGTGTTTCTGGGCGGTCTCACTCTAACAATCGTGTTACTTGATTTCACTGGCTGTTCTCTTTCAGCTATGAACTTTTCTAGACAAGTACGGAGAAAATGATTCATAGATTCACATTTAAAACAAGCTCCACTCACTAATCTACATTCATCGTAATGTATCTTATTGCAATGTTTACATTCAGATGCAGCATTTCTAACACTTCCTGCACTGGCCACAGATGTTGCTTGAGCTTTTGGACCTGATTGTCTCATATTTCTGTCTTTAATAGAAATTTCCGCAGAAGTTGTAGAACGAGGGTGATTTTCTTTAAATTTCTTTGATTTTGATGATGTGATTTACCCGTAAATCTTTTTCTAAACTCTTTAAACTTAGAGTCAGCTTTTCTTTTCTCTTTACACAGATATTCAGCCTTACAGGCTCGATCAACCAGAACAACAAACTCTTTTAGCTCAAGAATTCCCACCAACACTTTGATTTCTTCATTTAATCCATCCTCAAATCGTTTACACATAATAGCTTCAGACGATACACATTCACGGGCATATTTGCTGAGTCGAACAAACTCTCGTTCATATTCTGTAACTAACATACAACCTTACTTCAATTCAAGGAATTCTTTTCTCTTCTGGCCAATGAATCTTTGGCTAATATTTCTTTCTAAATTCAGCTTGGAAGAAGTCCCAAGTGACTCGTTCTAGCGAAACTACAAATATCAAGGTATTCCACCACTGATACATATTATCTCTCAACAACGATACCAACACTTCATACATTCTTCGGGTGTGTAGGACAACTCATCAAATACCCGAATCGTGTTCTCGAGCCAAAATTCAACCTTTTTAAGGTCATTATTAGCAGTAGCTCTAAAATCTTCAACCCCGTGTTTTCGTATTCTATCAACAGGTGGTTTATTCAATCGCAAAAGATCGATACCTTGAGGAATTACTGGAATCAGTTAGGGAACCAGTGGGGGTGGAGGTTGCGGAACAACCGGGTTCGTATGTATACTGTGTGAACCATTCATTTAATATCTGAAAGAAGGCTTCTTTAGCCTCACCCCTATGGCTACTCGTCACAGGTCTAGATTCAGTAGGCGCTGCTCCTTGAGCTGGAGCTGGCGCGTTACTTTTTATGTCGTCTGCTACGGCTCGTTCAGGATCTATTACTATATAAAAACACATTCAAGAACATCAGGAGTCATCACACTATCAAAATTTTAATATGGCATGTATAACTATACTCAAATAAGCTACGTTAGTCCGAGAATCGACTAAATTGGAGCTCCGATACCAATAAAATATAACACCCCTAACCTGTAACCGTCGCCAGAATAGGTTAAAAGGCATTACCAGACATGTCATTTAGTTTAGAACAATTACAATTGAAATATCATATCATTTCAGTAAATGTCATTCATTCACATTCTTTGTGAACATAAAATCGAGAATACAATACTTAAACATGCATTCGGGACCAACTTAGTCTCATATAAAAGTTTCAAAAACTTAGAAATTTTTCAGCTTTTAAAAGGTCACACGCCTTTCTGAACAGGCCGTGTGCCTCATACAACCTTAGACACGCCCATGTGTCTAAGTTGTGGCAAAATAGGGCATACATACTGACTTATCCATATGGCCACAAGACACGCCCGTGTGCCAGGCCGTGTAAAAATTAAGGAGGCTACTGACTTGGCCACACGATCGACCACAAGCCCGTGTGCTACACACGACAACTAGACATGTCCGTGTGTCTAGGCCATCTGAAAACTAGAGGGTATACTGATTTTAATTCGTAGGGTACCTCAGGGGACACACGACCATATACCATGACTGTGTGTCGCACACGGCTGAGATACATGCCCGTGTCTCTACCCGTGTGGACAAAAATAGGCCATTTGAATAGCCAAATTTGCCACCCTAAAACACAAGCCAATACATTCCAATTTGACCTGATATGAACAACTCAATTTGCAGCCAAATGAACCAATTCAATACACCAAAAAATCTATATCCAAACTTAACATTCACATGTTCATGCACCTATATAACATCATATACAATTCATCCATTTAACCTCCTAAATCAAGACTACCCATGCATAATCTCATACGTACATTATCATACTAAAAACATACCATGATTAAACACATATATATACAACCAAAACATAGTACCAAATAAGCCAAATCACATGGCTTAACTTATATACAATTCTTACTCAAAACATGGTTCCAAAACATAACTTATACTATCAAACTAACTTATACATGTCATATTTACAATAGTTCATAAATTCAAAATACCAAACAAAAATTTGGATAGTGTGACGCGCAACTCTGACTTGTCCGGAACGAGCGAGCTAACGAACCTCTATAAGACATAGAAATAGAATCAGAGTAAACTTCCAAGCTTAGTAAGCCCGTATAATTTAGAATTAAACTTACCATTTAAAGAAATCAAATGCAATAATAACAGGCCAACAATTCAATATAAATCCATCACCTAATTACACAGAATCATCACATGTTAGTCATTCAACTAATACAAAAACCATATATTGTTCATATAAGATTATTTAGGCTGGTTGAATCTATTAGAACTTCAAAGGATAATCGAGTGAACAATGTCAATAATCCTTCAATTCATCATCATACATGCTCTTTCTAGGCATGGCCAGTAACCTCATCATAAGCTGATAATAGTGAGCTCGATTGAGCTGGAATCGAGAAGCTCTATTGAGCTGAATGGGAAGCTCTTTCAAGTTGAACGAGAAGCTCATACGAGCTATGGTGAGTCCGCAACAAATGCAGGAGCTTGACCATTTTGGTAAGTACAGTAACATGTCACTCATATCCAATGAATTCTTATAGTTCAACTAAAGCTCGATAACACATTCGATAAATCATCAAGTAATTCAATTATAAACATTCAATTCAACCATTGCAAGCGTATTATAGTTCGATTCTAATTATATGAACTTCCCTCGAGTTGTTTGGATAACCGTCGACTACTCGTTTACCTTTCGTTTTCCCCGATCTAATTCCAGTACTTGCTTCTCTTGATCTATATAATATCAAATTAACTCATTCAAACTTTTATTAAATTCAATTTAGCCTAAAACATTCATTTTTGACCAAATTACAAATTTACCCTAGAGTTTTGACTACTTTGCAATTTAGTCCTTTATACACAGAATGACAAATTTACACAATGAGGCTATAACCCAAGATAACCAAATTTCCTATATGCTACTAGCAGCCCAAAACATTCATTATTTCACACTTTTAACTACTATTTTTTTCAAATTCACAATTTAGTCCCTATTTTGTATTTTTGTCAAAAATCACTTTACAAAACTAGTAAAACTACCATCAAATCTCCAAAATCCATCATTTAATAACAAAGAGCTCAAGTATTCAACAATGGCACTTTTCAAAATCTATAACAGTTTCAAAAATGAAGGTACGGGCTAGCTAGATTAAACTGTAACGAGCTTAAAAACATAGAATTATTAATAACCAAGTCAAAGTAGTACCTTAATTGCTCCCTCAAGCTTAGTCGAATGTCAAGCCCTAAAATGGCTAATTTTCTTTCTCAAAATTGATTTGGGAAGATGAATAAATAATGAAATTTTTATTAGTTTTATTATTATTAACATAATTTGACATTTTACCAAAATAACCTTAATGAACTTTAATAATTTCAAATTTACCAAGCTAACAACTTCCACTAACCCTTAATATGGTCTATTTGACATGCAAGACTCATACATTTCAAACTATAGCCATATAACCCCTTTACACAATAGTACTCAACTTTTACGCTTTACATGATTTGGTCTTTCAACAATAAAATTTCTTTACTAGACTTTCACATAAATAATCTATCATAATTTAAACCTTATTAAAATAATAAAATAAATATTTTGAATTTGGATTTGTGGTCCAAAACCACTGTTCTGATTTGACCTAAAAATGGGTAGTTACAAGTTCTTTTTATGCATTTTCACTAAAAATCACTTTACAAAACATGATAATCTATCAAAAAATACTCATTTTCCATCATCAAACATTCAAGAACACATGAATTCATCAATGAAAACTTTCAAAATCATCCATACTTTCAAAAATTGAGGCATTGGCTAGCTAGATTACTAAGCAGCGATCATAAAAACATGAAATCATTGAAAAGGGAACAAAAACAGACCTTCAATTGAGCTTCAATGTGGCCAAACCCTAAAACATCATCATTGGCTTCTTTTCTCTTGATTTTCGGTTAAAGATGAATGAAAATAAGATGAATTTTGGCTTTTGTTTTATTTTAATTATCATTAATACATAGTTTACCATTTTACCCTTAATGAAAACTTTATAAAATCATTTAATACATGCCCATTTGTATCACCCTAACCCGTATCCGTCGCCGAAGTAGGGTTATGAGGCATTAGCAAACATATCAAAACATTTAACATTCATTTCACAATCATCATAACATCTTAGTCATACATCAATACAGAGTCCCTTATATAGGTCTACAGACCTAAAACATGCTTAGAAAGGGGTTGGGACTAAACCGAGCTCATACAAAAAATTTTAAAACTTAAACATTTTACAATGTTGTACAGGTCACACGCCTGTGTGAATAGGCCATGTGCCTCACACGACTTTAGACATGCCCGTGTGTCTAGGCCGTGTCAAAATAGGGCATAGCTATTGACTTGACCATACGGCCATAGGACACGCTTGTATGCCAGGCCATGTGAAAATTAAGAAGGCTATTGACTTGGCCACACGGCTGACCATACGCCCGTGTGTGCGACCATGTGGTCTGCCCAGGCTCATTTCGAAATGGCCCTCGAGCAACACGGCTGAGACACACGCCCGTGTCTCTGTTTGTTGGACAAAAATAGGTCATTTACAAGGCCAATTTGCCACCCATTTAGGGTCTTCCCTACAAGCATCAAAACCACATCATTTTATACCAAATTCTCAATCAATTCACAACCAAAACATACACCATTCATGCCATTTTATTATCAACAAATTCCATGCTTAACATCCATACCAAAACATACCATAATATGTGCCATAATCAAACCAAAACATATGGTTTATAACTTAATATACTTATTCAATCACATACCACATTCTTACCAATTCCACAATTAAGCACCTACCAAAAACTTACCAAACTTACCAAATCTCTTAGCCATTCATAAACACATCATATTGATCATATTGCATCACATTTCATATACCAAAATCAAACCATAATCACAACCAAAACCAAGCCATATTACATGGCTAAATATATACATCACAAAACATAATGAAAGTACTTCTAACATATACATGCCATACTTTAATATTCACATTTTCAAAAGGGTACCAAAAAGAAGTTCGATAGTGTGGTGCTAATCCTCGACGATCCCCGAGCTCCTGATGGCTTCTGTAACACTCCTAACCTATATTCGTTGCCGGAATAAGGTTATGAGGTATTACTTGACTAAACAAAACTTCTATAAGGTCAAAGATACTTACTAGACATAAATTATCAACAATGCAAACATGTCTCATTGATTTTCCATAAGAGCTCTTATAAATTTCTAAAATGACTCACTATCAAAACATAACCGAATATCTAATAACAAATTAACTACTATCAAGTTATAACTAAAACATTTCACCACATTAGTTCAATTATAAGGCTTCTCTAAACAAAATGAGCAAGCCATCTTCGCATGGCTATAATGTATACAAAGTCGAAATATCATTCTACCTATAGTCTATCCTATACATGCCTTAAACCATGATGAAATACAATCTTCTCAAATCACATAATGACTAGATAGTGTGATGATATCTCCGGCCCTTCCAACTCGAGCTAAAGTATATACCTATAAGAAATGGAAAAGATAACACGGATAAGCTTCAATGCTTAGTAAGTTTTAAGCAATGCAAACAATTAATTTACTTATAGATCGATTATTCAAATTTTCAAGAAATCATTCCTAGATAATTGCCATTTTGGCCAAGTATGTAACACCCCTTACCCGTATTCCTTACCGGAACAGAGTATGAGGTATTACTAAATTTTTAAAAATTTTCGACAGCATTCCTACTTATTTTTGCTTAAACCTCCTGCAAATTTAGAACACATTCCAATATACCAACCAATTTCATTTGTATAAACACACATATAGTTTAACTATTAATAAACACTACATTTAAAAGGGAACCATAACATATATTTACATGATGATCCCACATTACATAAAGTGTCTATACATGCCATAAAATTTCGGAACACTAGTAGTAAAATACCCCAAATGTGAAGGATAGTGTAGATGATTGTCTGACTTCGTTCCAATTTCCGAGTTGTTGGAAGTCACTATAACCAAGAGAAAAATAAAATCGAGTAAGCATATAGCTTAGTAAGTAAACACATGATAAATAAGTAATTACTCCCATAACTACACCAAAATATAAACTTATTCATGAATAACTTTATTGTTTAGGCAATTTCCAGCAAGCTGTTTTTCTGCGTCATAGTCGCTAATTTATTTTTATCTGGAGCTACAGGGCTCCAAATTGAGTTCCGTAAATTTTCCCTGAAACTAGACTCATATACCATTTCACCATAAAAATTTAAGAATTTTTAACCCAGCCAATTAGTACAGTTTATTCATTAAAACTTCCCCTGTTTCACCGCCCAACGGTTCTGACCCTTCCTCACTAAAATTTACTTAAATCTCTGTAAAAAATTTGAAAAATGGGTTTTCTTGTTTCTAATAAAAATAGACTCAATAAGGATTCCAGGGATATAAATTTCATGCCATAATTATTTTTTTACAATATTTGGTAATTTTCCAAAGTTAGAACAGGGGATCTCGAAATCAATCCAGCCCTGTTTTAGTAAAATTCAGATATCTCCAAAAATACAACTCTTTTGCTTATTCTATTTCTTTCATATGAAAACAGACACATCCAGCTTCAATTTCATATATTATTCAGCTTCCCATTCATTTTCCACCATTTATGGTGATTTTTCAAAGTTACCCAACTGCTGTTGTTCAACACAGTTTATAATTAAATCGTTCCTTTTTCGTTTTTGATATTTTCTCTCATCTCATACATGGATCGATTTAGTGTCCAACTCAATATTTACCCCATAAAATTTTCCACCATATGGCAATATTCACCTTCCACACTTTTTCGTTGAACACTCGGAATGTTAACCGTTATTGGTGGATCTCGCACTTAGCACCACCACTGAATCGGGGAATCATCACTTAGCAACCCCTCGGGGGAATCAGCACATAGCAACCCCCTTTTCATTTCAAATATACAATGGATATCGCACTTAGCAACCCCTCGGGGGAATCAGCACATAGCAACCCCCTTTCACATTTCAAAGATATGGTGGATATCGCACTTAGCACCACCAATGAACCGGGGAATCAGCACTTAGCAACCCCTCGGGGGAATCAGCACATAGCAACCCCCTTTCACATTTCAAAGATATGGTGGATCACGCACATAGCACCACCCATAAATCGGGGAATCAGCACACAGCAACCCCTTTTATATACAACATACTACGGCTTATTCCGAGTGTTCAACCCATAACCCATATATTGCAACCCTTTATCACCTTTCCCGATTTAACAACATTTTTAGGATATTGCCAAACATTTATTTTAGTTCCAAATAAATCTCAACATATATCAAATAATATCAAAATAATACATTAAGTCACGTGTTTACTTACCTCGGTGCAAAATATCGTAATTTTGCACTTTACTCCACTATCTTTTCTTTTCCTCGTTTGATATACTCTTCACGTCTTTCTTGATCTATAATAGCAAATTTAACTCGTTTAAAGTCTACATTTATTAAAATAATCCACCACCCAACTTTTTGAAAATTACAATTTTGCCCCCAAACTTTTGCATAATTACACTTTTGTCCCCAAGCTCGGAAATTAAACTTCATCACTTATTCTTAAGTTTTATAACATGCTGAACATTTTTCCCTTCTATGGAAACATCAAATTCCCACTCCAACACATACTTTTGAATATTAATTATTTTTACCGATTATGTCTATTTACCCGTTTTCGCTTAAAATTGCTTAGCAAAAGTTGTTTAACATAATCTCTAGCTTCATATTCCACCATAAAACAGCAAAATAAACACATTTCACCTATGGATATTTTTCCAAATATGAACCCTAACATGAATTAATGGTAGAATAAGCTAAACCAAGTTACCGGGACTCCAAAAATACGAAGAACATTAAAAACGGGGCTTAGAATCACTTACTATGGAGCTTGAAAGCTTAAAAACCCTAAATATGGCTTCCCCCTTGCTGATTTCGTTCACCATGAAGAAGATGAGCATATTTTGCCATCTTTTTCCCATTTAATTCTATTTAATAACCAAATGACTAAAATGCCCCATTTAAAAAAATCTATTTCACCCATTTCTTATGTCTATTTTTGTCCATCAACTAACTAATGGTCTAATTACCACATAAAGACCTCCAATTTAAAATTTCATAACAATTAGACACCTCTAAGATGTAGAACTCAACTTTTGCACTATTTACAATTTAGTCCTTTTGACTAAATTGAGTGCCCAAACGTCGAAATTTTCGAACGAAATTTTTACGAAAATTTTCCGTGAAATTGTAGATCATAAAAATATAATAATAACCATATTTTCCCTCGTCGGATTTGTGGTCCCGAAACCACTATTCCGACTAGGCCCAGAATCAGGCTGTTACAACTCTCCCCCCCTTAGGGATTTTCGTCCCCGAAAATCTTACCGAAAAAGAGGTTTGGGTACTGTTTCCTCATAATTTCCTCCGGTTCCCACGTAGCCTCTTCCATTCCATGTTTTTGCCACAACACTTTCACTAAGGCTACACTTTTATTTCTTAACTGTTTGACCTCCCGAGCCAAAATCTTTATGGGTTCTTCTTCATAAGTCATATCTGGTCGAACCTCAATCTCTGTAGGAGAAACTATATGTGAAGGATCCGAACGATAACGTCGCAACATCGACACATGAAATACATTATGTATCTTTTCCAACTCTGGCGGTAAAGCTAACCGATATGCTACAGGGCCAACTCTCTCGGTAACTTCATATGGTCCAATAAAACGTGGACTTAGTTTGCCTTTACGACCAAATCTCAGAATCTTCTTCCATGGGGATACTTTCAAGAACACTTTATCACCCACTTGAAACTCAATTTCTTTTCTCTTTAAATCCGCATACGACTTTTGCCGATCTGAGGTAGCTTTTAGGCAATCACGGATTATTTTCACCTTTTCTTCAGTTTCTTTCACCAGGTCGACTCCATGAATCCAATTCTCACCGAGTTCAGTCCAATATAAAGGGGTTCTACATTTACGCCCATATAATGCTTCATACGGTGCCATTTGTATACTTGACTGATAACTATTATTATAAGCAAATTCAACCAGTGGTAGATATTTCTCCCAACTGTCCTTCATTTCTAAAATACAACACCGGAGCATGTCTTCAAGAACTTGAATCACCCTTTCTGATTGTCCGTCAGTTTGCGGATGAAATGCAGTACTGAAATTCAATTTCGTACCCAAAGCTTCCTGTAACTTTATCCAAAACCTCGAAGTAAATCTCGGATCTCTATCCGATATAATAGATTTAGGCACCCCATGTAGTCTCACTATTTCAGCAACATATAATTCAGCCAACCTGTCAAGTGAATAATCAATGCGTATCGGAATAAAATGGGCTGACTTTGTCAATCTATCCACAATTACCCAAATAGCATCTTTCTTCTTTGGAGTTAAAGGCAATCCTATCACGAAATCCATCGTGATACTGTCCCACTTCCATTCTGGAATCGTTATCGGTTGAAGTAAACCCGATGGCACTTGATGCTCAGCCTTCACTTGTTGACAGATTAAACATTTTGTTACAAATTCCGAGATATCCTTTTTCATGCCCGGCCACCAATACAACTTCCTCAAATCATTGTACATTTTCACACTACCCGGATGGACTGATAAATCACCACTGTGTGCCTCACCTAAAATAGTCCGAATTAGCTCATCATTTCTCGGTACACATATTCTGTCCCTGAACATCAGGCAATCATCTGAACCAATTTGAAAATCTGAGTCAACACCTGCTTCACACTGAGCTCTCTTGGCTTGCAATTTACTGTCATTCTTTTGAGATTCCCGAATTTGCTGAAGAAATAACGGTCTAGCTCTCAATTCAACCAACATTGAGCCATCATCAGATAAAGTTAACATCGTACCCATAGCTCTCAAAGCAAATAAAGATTTTCTGCTCAAGGCATCAGCAACCACATTAGCTTTCCCGGGGTGATAATCAATCACTAGCTCATAGTCTTTGATTAGCTCGAGCCATCTTCGTTGCCGCAAATTCAAGTCTTTTTGACTCATCAAATATTTCAAACTCTTATGATCAGTGAAGATTCGGCACTTTTCACCATACAAATAATGACGCCAAATTTTTAAAGCAAAAACAATGGCAGCCAATTCTAAATCATGCGTCGGATAATTCTTCTCATGCGGTTTCAACTGTCTCGAAGCATAAGCTATTACTTTGCCCTCTTGCATTAACACACACCCAAGGCCATTCAACGATGCATCACTGTAAATCACAAACTCCTTCCCGGACTCAGGTTGCACCAACACTGGCGCCTCAGTCAATAATGCCTTCAACTTTTCAAAACTCTGTTGACATTTATCGGTCCATTCAAACTTGACATTCTTCTGCAGTAACTTAGTCATAGGAGAAGCAATCATCGAGAATCCCTTGACAAACCGTCTGTAATACCCAGCTAAGCCCAGGAAGCTTCTAACTTCAGTCACATTCTTTGGTGGCTCCCAATCAACAATTGCTGAAATTTTGCTTGGATCAACCCGAATACCTTCACTTGAAACTATATGTCCCAAGAATCCAACCTCACGAAGCCAAAACTCACTTTTGCTGAATTTAGCATACAATTTCTTTTCTCTCAGAATCTGCAACACAGTTCTCAAATGTTCTGCATGTTCCGATTCATCCCGAGAGTAGATTAAAATATCATCTATGAACACCACCACGAACTTGTCTAAGTACAGCCGAAAAATTCGGTTCATCAAGTCTATAAAAATAGCTGGAGCATTAGTCAACCCAAAAGGCATTACCAGAAATTCATAGTGTCCATACCTCGTTCTGAAGGCGGTTTTCGGCACATCAGACTCTTTAACTCTCAACTGATAGTAACCAGACCTCAGATCGATCTTGGAGAACACTGTTGCCCCTTTTAATTGATCAAACAAATCATCAATTCTCGGCAAAGGATACTTGTTCTTTATGGTCACCTTATTGAGCTGACGATAGTCAATACAAAGTCTCATAGAGCCGTCCTTCTTTTTCACAAATAACACAGGAGCACCCCAAGGAGAAAAACTCGGTCTCACAAATCCTTTATCTGTCAACTCTTGTAACTGAGCTTTTAATTCCTTCAACTCAGTCGGAGCCATTCGATACGGTGCAATAGAAATCGGTGCAGTACCAGGTAACAGATCAATAGAAAACTCAACTTCTCTAATCGGAGGTAACCCAGGCAATTCCTCTGGAAATACATCTGGAAATTCACAGACTACCGGCACTGATTCAAGCTTCGACCCAGTTATATCAGTATTCAACACATAAGCAAGATAAACTTCACATCCCTTTCTCAAGTATTTCTGAGCAGACATGTGCGAAATCACCATAGGCAACTTATTCGGCTCCTCTGTTTCAATCCGGAGAATTTCACCATTTTCACACTTTAATTCAAGAATTTTCTGTCTACAATTCACCTTGGCATCATGCAATATCAACCAATCCATCCCCAAAATAACATCGAACTCATCAAATGGTAACAACATCAAATTAGCCAGGAAACAGTGACCTTGAATCATCAGGGGGCAATTCTTGCAAAACTTATCAACTAAGACATACTTGCCTAATGGATTTGATACTTTAACTACATATTCAGTGTTTTCAACAGGCAATTTCTTACTAGATACCAATTTCATGCATACATATGAATGAGTAGAGCCGGGATCAATCAAAGCAATAACATCTATATCATGAAGAGAAAATGTACCAGTAATCACATCGGGAGATGAGGCATCCTCTCGAGCACGTATGGCATAAGTCCTAGCAGGCGCTCTAATTTCTGATCCTCCAGCTGCATCTTTCATCACACTTTTACCACTGACTTTGCTTCCCACATTTCTCGGCGGTCTCCCTCTACTAACAATATCACCCGATCCAGCTCTTGGCAAATTTTCTTCCTCTCTTCTCTCAGGGCAATCTCTTACATAATGCTCTTGGGAACCACACCTGAAACAAGCTCGTTTAAATCCCCAACACTCACCAATATGTCGCCTGCCACACTGTTGACATTCAGGCCGGGTGTTTCCTACATTGCCCACACTTGCTACAGAGGTAGCTCGAGTTGTAGCTCCAGAATACGACCTCCCTCGGTCTCTGTGTGAATACCCAACTGAACCAGTTGGTCGTGGATCCATCCCTTTAAACTTCTTCGAATGAGATTGAAATGTTCTGCCCATTGTCCTCTTCCTTACATCTCGAGATTCCATCTCTGCCCTTCTCTTTTCTCTACTCAGTTCTTCAGCTTTACAGGCCCGATCAACTAACACCACAAATTCTTTTAACTCTAAAATCCCAACATGCAATCTGATGTCTTCATTTAGCCCCTCTTCAAATCTTTTACACATAATAGCCTCCGTAGGCACACATTCCTGGGCATATTTACTAAGCCGAACAAACTCCGTTCATATTCTGCTACGGACATTCGGCCCTGTTTCAACCCGAGAAACTCTTTGCGTTTTTGATCAATAAATCGTTGGCTTACATATTTCTTTCTAAATTCTTCCTGAAAGAAGTCCCAAGTAACTCTTTCTTTTGGAACCACCGATATCAATGTTTTCCACCAACGATATGTCGAATCCTTCAATAAAGACACAGCACATTTCAAACATTCTTCAGGGGTGCAAGATAATTCATCAAATACCCGAATAGTATTTTCAAGCCAAAACTCGGCTTTTTCCGGATCATCATCAACATTGGCCCTAAAATCTTCAGCCCCGTGCTTTCGAATTCTATCAACAGGTGGCTTACTTGATCTCACCAATTCGGCACTCCGTGGAGCTACGGGGACCGGTTGAGGAATAGGAGGGGGTGGAGGAGGAGGAACATTCGGATTTACACGGACATATTTTATATACCAATCACTCATCATTCGGAGGAAGGCTTCCCGAGCCTCATCCTGTCCATGTGTCTCATGTCTACTCTCTTCCTGCGCGGTCCCTTGCGCGAGAGCCGGCGCGTTACTTTCAACATCATCTGCCACACTTCGATCAGGATCCATTTACTATATAAAACAAAATTTTAAATTGTCAGAAATCATCACACTATCACAATAATTTTATGGCATGTATAGACTGACTTCCACATGTATTTTATTGGTCCGAGAACCGACTAAACCGTAGCTCTGATACCACTAAATGTAACACCCCTTACCCGTATTCCTTACCGGAACAGAGTATGAGGTATTACTAAATTTTTAAAAATTTTCGACAGCATTCCTACTTATTTTTGCTTAAACCTCCTGCAAATTTAGAACACATTCCAATATACCAACCAATTTCATTTGTATAAACACACATATAGTTTAACTATTAATAAACACTACATTTAAAAGGGAACCATAACATATATTTACATGATGATCCCACATTACATAAAGTGTCTATACATGCCATAAAATTTCGGAACACTAGTAGTAAAATACCCCAAATGTGAAGGATAGTGTAGATGATTGTCTGACTTCGTTCCAATTTCCGAGTTGTTGGAAGTCACTATAACCAAGAGAAAAATAAAATCGAGTAAGCATATAGCTTAGTAAGTAAACACATGATAAATAAGTAATTACTCCCATAACTACACCAAAATATAAACTTATTCATGAATAACTTTATTGTTTAGGCAATTTCCAGCAAGCTGTTTTTCTGCGTCATAGTCGCTAATTTATTTTTATCTGGAGCTACAGGGCTCCAAATTGAGTTCCGTAAATTTTCCCTGAAACTAGACTCATATAACATTTCACCATAAAAATTTAAGAATTTTTAACCCAGCCAATTAGTACAGTTTATTCATTAAACCTTCCCCTGTTTCACCGCCCAACGGTTCTGACCCTTCCTCACTAAAATTTACTTAAATCTCTGTACAAAATTTGAAAAATGGGTTTTCTTGTTTCTAATAAAAATAGACTCAATAAGGATTCCAGGGATATAAATTTCATGCCATAATTATTTTTTTACAATATTTGGTAATTTTCCAAAGTTAGAACAGGGGATCTCGAAATCAATCCAGCCCTGTTTTAGTAAAATTCAGATATCTCCAAAAATACAACTCTTTTGCTTATTCTATTTCTTTCATATGAAAACAGACACATCCAGCTTCAATTTCATATATTATTCAGCTTCCCATTCATTTTCCACCATTTATGGTGATTTTTCAAAGTTACCCAACTGCTGTTGTTCAACACAGTTTATAATTAAATCGTTCCTTTTTCGTTTTTGATATTTTCTCTCATCTCATACATGGATCGATTTAGTGTCCAACTCAATATTTACCCCATAAAATTTTCCACCATATGGCAATATTCACCTTCCACACTTTTTCGTTGAACACTCGGAATGTTAACCGTTATTGGTGGATCTCGCACTTAGCACCACCACTGAATCGGGGAATCATCACTTAGCAACCCCTCGGGGGAATCAGCACATAGCAACCCCCTTTTCATTTCAAATATACAATGGATATCGCACTTAGCAACCCCTCGGGGGAATCAGCACATAGCAACCCCCTTTCACATTTCAAAGATATGGTGGATATCGCACTTAGCACCACCAATGAACCGGGGAATCAGCACTTAGCAACCCCTCGGGGAATCAGCACATAGCAACCCCCTTTCACATTTCAAAGATATGGTGGATCACGCACATAGCACCACCCATAAATCGGGGAATCAGCACACAGCAACCCCTTTATATACAACATACTACGGCTTATTCCGAGTGTTCAACCCATAACCCATATATTGCAACCCTTTATCACCTTTCCCGATTTAACAACATTTTTAGGATATTGCCAAACATTTATTTTAGTTCCAAATAAATCTCAACATATATCAAATAATATCAAATAATACATTAAGTCACGTGTTTACTTACCTCGGTGCAAAATATCGTAATTTTGCACTTTACTCCACTATCTTTTCTTTTCCTCGTTTGATATACTCTTCACGTCTTTCTTGATCTATAATAGCAAATTTAACTCGTTTAAAGTCCACATTTATTAAAATAATCCACCACCCAACTTTTTGAAAATTACAATTTTGCCCCCAAACTTTTGCATAATTACACTTTTGTCCCCAAGCTCGGAAATTAAACTTCATCACTTATTCTTAAGTTTTATAACATGCTGAACATTTTTCCCTTCTATGGAAACATCAAATTCCCACTCCAACACATACTTTTGAATATTAATTATTTTTACCGATTATGTCTATTTACCCGTTTTCGCTTAAAATTGCTTAGCAAAAGTTGTTTAACATAATCTCTAGCTTCATATTCCACCATAAAACAGCAAAATAAACACATTTCACCTATGGATATTTTTCCAAATATGAACCCTAACATGAATTAATGGTAGAATAAGCTAAACCAAGTTACCGGGACTCCAAAAATACGAAGAACATTAAAAACGGGGCTTAGAATCACTTACTATGGAGCTTGAAAGCTTAAAAACCCTAAATATGGCTTCCCCCTTGCTAATTTCGTTCACCATGAAGAAGATGAGCATATTTTGCCATCTTTTTCCCATTTAATTCTATTTAATAACCAAATGACTAAAATGCCCCATTTAAAAAAAATCTATTTCACCCATTTCTTATGTCTATTTTTGTCCATCAACTAACTAATGGTCTAATTACCACATAAAGACCTCCAATTTAAAATTTCATAACAATTAGACACCTCTAAGATGTAGAACTCAACTTTTGCACTATTTACAATTTAGTCCTTTTGACTAAATTGAGTGCCCAAACGTCGAAATTTTCGAACGAAATTTTTACGAAAATTTTCCGTGAAATTGTAGATCATAAAAATATAATAATAACCATATTTTTCCTCGTCGGATTTGTGGTCCCGAAACCACTATCCGACTAGGCCCAGAATCAGGCTG